>NC_037647.1:11058549-11161049 GCF_003254395.2 Apis mellifera | reverse complement strand
CGCGTTTTCCAAAAATTAAATGTCAAGAACGAAGAAGGAAGGGAGAAAGAGAGAAACAGAGAGAGAGAGGGAGGGCTAATTCCTCTGCCTTAGATCAGATCGAGAGAGTGAACAACTCCTTCACTATCAAAAGAAGAAGGAAAGAAGGGAAGAAGAGAAGAAAAATTTTCGTTCAATGATAGTTTTAAAAATCCGTATCGAAGATGGTAGACATCTCGAATAATAGTTTTCGAATTTGGATGGAATGTAGATAAAAGATTATAAGGTATGGCTTCGATTTTAATATTTATAATAATTAATATTTATAATATTCCAAAATTAGTTGAAGAAGAGATTTTAATATTCCAAAATTAGTTGGAGAGAAGATTCTATCGATCGTTCGATGACAATTTCAAAAATCCGTATAAGATAGTAAGATATTAGTAGTTTTCAAAAATTTGAGTGGTAAGTAAAGGGTTATAAGGCAAGGCTTCGATTTTAGTATTCGAAAATAAGTTGGAGAGAACATTCTGTCGATGATAATTTCAAAAATCCGTATCAAAGATGGTAAGATATCGTAATCTTCGAACATTTGAATGGTAAATAAAGGATTATAAGGTATGGCTTCGATTTTTATATTTATAATATTAATAATTAATATTTATAATATTCCAAAATTAGTTGGAGAGGAGATTTTAATATTCGAAAATTAATTAGTTGGAGAGAAGATTCTATCGATAGTTTGAAAAATCCGTATCGAAGATGGTAGACATCTCGTATGCCAATTTTCGAATTTGGATGGAATATACATAAAGGATTATAATATACTTTCGAATATTCGAATGAACCGATCGAATAATTAAAAGCTTCGATTTATTAGTATTCGAAAATTAATTGAAAAGAAGATTCTATCGATCATTCGATGATAATTTCAAAAATCCAATATGGAAGATAAGATATCATAGTTTTCGAAAATTTGACTGGTAAATAAAGGCTTATAAACCAAAGCTTCGATTTTAGTATTCAAAAATTAGATTGCAAAGAAGATTCTATCGATGATAATTTCAAAAATCCGTATCAAAGATGATAAAATATCGTAGTCTTCGAACATTTGAATGGTAAATAAAGGCTTATAAACCAAGGCTTCGATTTTAGTATTCCAAAATTAATTGGAGAAGAAGAAACTGAGGGACAGACAACAGGTAGACAATAAAAAGAGAAGCAACAAGATTCGATTCGAGATACTTAATCGAGGAACGTTAAGAGAAGGCCGCTGTCCACGCAGAGATTTTTCAGAAAGAAAGAGAAATACCTTTTCACCTCTCCCTCTCACCTCGCGAATTCCTTCTTTCCAGCGGCGAACTCTTTCCCCCTCCCCTCCCTTCTCCCCGATAGAAAAGTCTCGGATTCCGTCATTAATTTTGCGGGGAGGGGGGACGGGGTGTGGATGAGCGGAGTTTACCGGCGAAGATAGCTGCGACGGTGACGGTGGCATTGAGCGATCATCTCATCTCGGCGTGGAAAGTTAGATGAGGAAATTTGTCGTTGCGATAGCTTCCCTCGCTCGTCTGCCAAACTCCTCTGCGAGAGGCCTTCCGTATCCTGCGGGGAGGGAAGGCAAAGAGAAAGGGAGAGAGAGAGAGAGAGAAAGGGAGAGGTTCTTTATATTTTCTTTGGACAGATTCGATGGTCGAAAATAAGGATGGAACGTGGACATTTTTTCGATGAAAAGTGTTATGTGATGAAAGTCGCGAGGTATTTTCGAAAGGCAAGGCTTCGATTTTAATATTCGAAAATTAGTTGGAGAGAAGATTCTATCGATCATTCGATGATAGTTTCAGGTAAGATATGATAGTTTTCGAACATTTGAGTAGGTAAAGGATATATAAGATATATTATAAAATATTCCTTTGATTTTAATATTCGAAAAAGTTAGTTTAGATATAATAATATTCCAAAAGTTTAGTTGGAGAAAAGATTCTATTTATTGTTCGATGATAATTTCAAAAATCCGTATGGAAGATGGTAGATATCGTAGAATTATAAAGTACGGCTTCGATTTTAATATTTGAAAATGGTAGATATCGTAGTTTTCGAACATTTGGATGAAATGAAAACGGTTGTAACATGATTCCAATTCGAAATTCGATGAACCGATCGATTGTAAGAATTTTGTAAGATTATAACGCAAGGCTTCGATTTTAATATTCCAAAATTAATTGGAGATAAGATTCTATTAATTATTCGATGTTCGACAATTTTAAAAATCCGTATCGAAAATGGTAGATATCGTAATTTCGAAAATTTGAATGGAACGCAAGTAAAGGGTTATAAGATATGACTTCGATTTTAATATTCCAAAAATTTAGTTGAAAAGAAAATTCTATCGATCGTTCGATAGTTTCAAAAATCCGTATCGAAGATGGTAAGATATCGTAGTTTTCGAATATTTCAGTGGAATATAGATAAAGGTATGGCTTCGATTTTAATATTCCAAAAAGTTAGTTTAGATATAATAATATTCCAAAAGTTTAGTTGAAAAGAAGATTCTATCGATCATTCGATGACAATTTGAAAAATCCGTATGAAAGATGATAGATATCGTAGGATTATAAATGGCTTCGATTTTAATATTCCAAAATTAATTGGAGTAAAAATCGTTCTATAATTTCAAAAATCCGTATCGAAGATAGTAAATATCTCGAATAGTTTTCCAACATTTGGATGGAATTTAGATAAAGAGTTATAAGGTATGACTTCGATTTTAGTATTCCAAAATTAGTTAGAAACAAGATTCTGTCGATCGTTCGATGACAATTTCGAAAATCCATATAGAAGATGGTAGATATCGTAATTTTCGAAAATTTGAGTGGAATGCAAGTAAAGGGTTATAAAATATTCCTTTGATTTTAATATTTCAAAAAATTAGTTTAGATATAATAATATTTCAAAAGTTTGGTTGAAAAGGAAATTCTATCGATCGAATTCAATGATAATTTCAAAAATCCATATCGAAGATAAAATATCATAATCTTCGTAAATTTGGTAGAATGTAAAGGGTTGTAACCTAAGAACTTAAGTTATAAGGCAAAACTTCGATTTTAATATTCCAAAATTAATTGCAAAGAAAATTGGCTTCAAAAATTCAATTAAAACCTCGTAAACGATCCTAATACTCGTATCTTCACATTATGTATCCTTGTATAATTCTCTTTTGCATTAAAATTTAACTTTAATGTCTTTCGAATTTAGAATTAATTTGGAATATTATTCCTGTACAAGCATAAACCGATATCGAAATACCAGATGTTTTTGGAGAGAAGATTCTCTTGATAAAAATATCAGTGGTTTCAAAAATTCAGAAAACGAGAGAAATCGAACGAAGATGCTGGACATCTCGAATCGATATATAATTTTCGAATATTTCGAGTGAGCAAAGAATTATAAAATATAATTTCGATTACGAGAACAAGACTTTGATTTTAATATTCCGCAACCGATTAATGAAATTGTCGCTAAATTCCTGAAAAATCACGAAACAAAGAAAAATATAAGGCGTTTTCGATTTTATTATTCATTTAAAATTGTACCGAATGGAAATCTTGGAATCGACTCGTAAACTCAACCCACATTTCCCTTAGCATATTTTCACGTTTCCTTTTCCATTGATTCAACCGTTTCCTCGAGAAGCGAACGAATTTGAACTATTATTCCTGCGCGAGTTTAATCTGGAAACGAGAAGCTCGTAAACGAGCGGAATCGAAGGAAGATTGGATGGAGAGTCTAAAGTTATTTCGTAGTTTTCGATGAAACATTTGGGCAAAGCGAAAAAACGACGGAGGACGAAAAGTTTGAAAGTTGCTCGTCGAGACGAATACAAATCCACTTTTGAATAGAATTATAAGCCGTGACGAGAAGGGGATGGATGAAAATCCCGAATAAATATCTAAAAAAGAGAAATAATTCATTATTCTTTTCAAAAAAAAAAAAGATAAGTAGTTAACAAAAAATAAGAGAAAGATAAGATAGATAGATAAGGAGTTAATAAAAAATTTTCCAAAAAAAATAAAAATATTCGACGCTCGCCGTTGGCCGCTTTCGACCCCCGAAAAATCGTTCTAACCGAATAAAGAAAAATCGGATAACTATTCGTTTCGATCTTTTAAAATTGGCGCGAGATAAAAAGATATCCGCTTGACCGATCCAGGAACGAGGAAGAAAAGTGTACTCTCCGATCTTTATTAACGGAGAGATCGGCTTTAAATCCGTGAGGCGAGAAAAAGATGATCCCTCGTTAATCACGGAGGACAGAGGACACGAAGGTAATATCACAGTGGCAGTGCAGTATCGAAGGACGCGCCGTCGAAGATGGCCGGCCGGTTGCCTTCAATTTGGCGTCGCTCCAAAACGGACAGATGTCCCTAATTCTTCCCTTTGACAAACGACCTCCGTCCGCGAACCTTCTTCCTCCATCCGTTCCGTCCTTCTCCATCCTTCTCTCGAGCATCTGCACCAAGCACGCGTTAACAATCAAACGCCGAGTTGTAATTATGCCCGCGATTGTTCGAAGCGACCGACGAAACGCGCCTACGATCCCCCCCCTCCAATAATTCCATCCACTCGAGTCGTGTTTCTTCTCGAACGTGGTTAATCAACTCGATTAGTTAAGAACTGTTCCATTTCGAGCGAAACTAATTGGAGAATGTTGGAAGAATCGTCTTTTTAAAATTTATATTCCATTCTCGAATAGATATATATAGAATTTCGAGACATTGGAAATTTCGTTGAAGAATAATAAAAAGAGACAAGTAAAAAGAAGAGAAGCGAAGGCGAGTAAAGGCGACGACGTATCCGAATCGATATATCCGTGTGTTGGCGCCACGTGTCATAAATGTAATTACGGTTGCATAGAGGCAAGGATCCAATTGCGCGGTTGCCGCGTTGGAGGGGGAAAGCAGAGGGCGCGGTTGAGGCGAAACGAGGCGCAAGACGGTTTTCGGGCGGAAAGTCGGGATCGGGGTCTCGTTTATCAACCGTTCCGGATTCCACGCGTCTGTCCCGCGTCCCGCACGATGAATTTATCGGCTTTATAATTAAGCGTGTGCCTCGTTTCATAATTTATCTCTCCTAGCTCGCGAGTTGCTCGATCCTTTCGTGATCCCATTTCTCTCTATCTTGCTTTTATTTACATTCTTTGAGCCTCTTTTAACGTAGATTTAAAAGACGATTCGATTGTCTCGTAATCCCGTTCAATTTAAAGGATACGAGATATGATTGATGTTAACGTGAAAACGCGTTTTTCGAACGAGTTTATTAACGAGTGATATTATTGAAAAATAACGGAGATTTTCAAACAATATATAAAGAATAGATGAAGGATAGAAGAAAACCTTTCTCTTTCACTCTTATATATATATATATAATTTCCAAATAAAGGCAGCCAACGAAATGGTGAGGAAAGACTCTTGAATTATGCAAAGGAAACAAAGTACAGCCAATTGTAATTACGATCGGTCGAAAACACAAACTCGTATTACATAAAGTGTTATAAAAAATTTGCTCGAACCCCTTGCAATTAACCAATTAACCTGTCAACAATAATTTCACTCCTTATCGCATATCCCAATATTACAGCCTCAATCATCACCTATATAAATTTGATACGAGATGATCCTCCATAAAACCAAATCTCTCCCTCTCCCTCTTTCTCTCTCTCGATGAGCTGGTAACCCAGGGGAGTAATTACAACAACGAAACGATTGAGCCGTCGGTGTCGCGGAAACACGATCGAAGGAAATCCGTGTTGTCGCGACTAAAAGGGGCGAGAGGAGGAGGAGGAGGAGGAGGAGGAGGAGGAGGAGGAGGAGGAGGATAGTTATGGGAAGTGAAACTGACAAATAATAAGAGGAAGGGGGAATATATGGAGAAAGGAGAGCGAGAGCGATGTGTCTGTGGCGTGATGCGCGCAGAGAGTGGGGGAAATGGAGGAGAGGGGGTTAGATACCGCGATCCCTTGGAGTCTGAGGCTTGTTTGAACAGGCTCCCGCTTCCAAAGGTGGGAGGGGGGGTATCGGGAGTTGCTATGACGATCACGCTCCATCGAATTACGCGAAAATTGGCCCACGCACCCTCCCCTCCCCTCCATGCCCCCCATCCTTCATCAGAATTCTGCCAATTCGCGCGCTACGAATGCGACGATAAACGCGCGCGTCCGCGCGTCTTTCTTTTCTTCGATTCGCGATTCTTTCCTCTTCATTCTTCCTTCTTGTTGCACGTCTTTGTTGAATAAGAAAGAAGAATTCATCCATGTATTTATTATTATTATAAATTTTTATTTTTGAATAAAAATGTATCGATAATTGGTACGAGACAATCAAGATACGTTGAACGTCCCTGAATTATTAAATGAATTTTAAAGTGAAATTTTTTAGAATTGGAAGAAATCGTAACAAAAGGATACCGATTTTGAAAAATATATCAGAAATTTCTCGTTTATTAATTGAATTAAATTTTTCCAAATCGGATGGAAATTATGTAGAAAGAAGAAGGAAAGGAAAAGGAAGGATCCCTTTCGATTGTTATCTCGTGTAACGAGCATCATCGAGCTCATCGTTCTCGACGAGCTTTTAATGCGTTACGCGAAACAATTCCCATGGGGTCGTTCGATGCTCGAGGCCTCGACTACCCTTCGAGTTTCCACCCTTTCCACCTTGCGTACATCGAAGGAGGGAGGGAGAGGGGGAGAGGGCGTTATGGGACACAACAAGCTGTCGTTGACCGAGGAAACGCGCGTCAACCTCGACGATACACAGGTTTATCGAAGCTTCAGGCGTCGATTAATCGGATTTAGTTGTAATGAGATTAATCTCTGGCGCGGTCTCGAAAACCAAGCAAGGCCAAGTCGCGCCTCCCTCGGCTATTTACCTCGAAAGGTTCAAAGCTTGCAAACCTTTCTTTTTAAATTGTTTAAAAGCGGATCGCTCTCGAAATGCACGCGTTGATTGTTTATGATAAGAGTGAAGGTTAAAGGTACTTTTTAAACTAGTCTTGCTAATCTAAACGAACAGAATGTGTAACTAGGATACAATAATATATAATAATAAGTAGTGGTATAACTTGTTAAAATTTCTATCTTATATTGGATTGAAATGAAAACTAAATAAATAAAATGCAGAGATGAAGAATGAAGAATGAACTAATCGAGATTAATATTCATCCAAAACTATTTTTATATCTTGAGAAAAATTCCATGAGGAGAAATTTCAAGAGATTGAATAATCTGTGAAGAAATTGAAACTATAAGAGTTTTAAGAGTAAATAAATAAATAAATAAATAAGTAAAAATATCAATGAATATTGTTATCTCAAAACTATTACTCCAATTTAAGAAAAATTCCAAGGAAAAATTTCAAAAGATTTAATAACAAAATCTATAATATACTCTACTTTGAGATGTTAGTTTTGGATCCAGATGAATATTAATTCTATTTCCATCTTGAGAAAAATTCGAGGAGAAATTTCAAAAGATTGAATAATTTGTGAAGAAAACAATTGGTCCACTTTGAGAGAAACTATCTCCAATTTGATAAAAATTCCAAGGAGAAATTTAAGCAGTAGATTTAACAACAAAATCTACAATATACTTTACTTTGAGAAAAATTCAATTAATGGCTGTTAGTTTTGGATCCAGATGAATATTAATTCTATTTCCATCTTAAGAAAAATTCCTCGAGAAGAAATTTCAAGAGATTGAATAATCTATGAAGAAATTGAAATTATACTATATTTTAAGAGCAAATAAATAAAAAAATAAATAAGTAAAGAAATATCAATGAATAAATATTGTTATATAAAAACTATTACTTCAATTTAAGAAAAATTCAAGGAGAAATTTCAAAAGATTTAATAACAAAATCTACAATATATTCTATTTTGAGAAAAATTCAATTAATGGCTGTTAGTTTTGGATCCAGATGAATATTAATTCTATTTCCATCTTGAGAAAAATTCCTCGAGAAAAAATTTCAAGAGATTGAATAATCTGTGAAGAATATTTTAAGAGTAAATAAATAAATAAATAAGTAAAGATATCGATGAATAGATAATTGTTTGTCTAAAAACTATTACTCCAATTTAATAAAAATTTCAAGGAGAAATTTCAAAGGATTTAATAACAAAATCTACAATATACTCTATACTTTGAGAAAAATTCAGTTAATGGCTATTAATTAATAAAATATTGGATCCAGATGAATATTAATTGATTGAAGAAAAAGCTATACTATATTTTAAAAGCAAATAAATAAATAAATAAGTAAAGAACTATCAATGAATATTATTATCTAAAACCTATTAAAAACTCCAATTTAATAAAAATTTCAAGGAGAAATTTCAAAG
Organism: Apis mellifera; assembly: GCF_003254395.2. NCBI lineage: Eukaryota > Metazoa > Arthropoda > Insecta > Hymenoptera > Apidae > Apis > Apis mellifera. The sequence goes on along the minus strand of NC_037647.1, from coordinate 11,152,673 downwards.
GATTTAATAACAAAATCTACAATATACTCTACTTTGAGAAAAATTCAGTTAATGGCTATTAATTAATAAAATTTTGGATCCAGATGAATATTAATTGATTGAAGAAAAAGCTATACTATATTTTAAAAGCAAATAAATAAATAAATAAATAAATAAGTAAAGAACTATCAATGAATATTATTATCTAAAACCTATTAAAAACTCCAATTTAATAAAAATTTCAAGGAGAAATTTCAAAAGATTTAATAACAAAATCTACAATATACTCTACTTTGAGAAAAATTCAGTTAATGACTATTAATTAATAAAATATTGGATCCAGATGAATATTAATTGATTGAAGAAAGAACTATACTATATTTTAAAAGCAAATAAATAAATAAATAAATAAAGAACTATCAATGAATATTATTATCTAAAAACTATTAAAAACTCCAATTTAATAAAAATTTCAAGGAGAAATTTCAAAGGATTTAATAACAAAATCTACAATATACTCTACTTTGAGAAAAATTCAGTTAATGACTATTAATTAATAAAATATTGGATCCAGATGAATATTAATTGATTGAAGAAAGAACTATACTATATTTTAAAAGCAAATAAATAAATAAATAAATAAAGAACTATCAATGAATATTATTATCTAAAAACTATTAAAAACTCCAATTTAAGAAAAATTCCAAGGAGAAATTTCAAAAGACTCAACAACAAAATCTACAATATACTTTGAAAAAAATTCTAGCTGCATAATTTATCATTATCCTATCCTTACTGGTGTCCGCTTGAATTTAATAAAATAAATAAATTTTTTAACTCCGTCGGTAAACAGGTATCGTATTCTCTACAAATTAAATTTTTTAATTTTTTTCTAATAATGACACGACTTGTTAACCTCCCTATTAACCTACACACACTTACATCCTGTTCCCTGTCCTTAGTGGTGTCCGCTTGAATTTATCATCCCGTGTGTCTCGTTTGTTTTTTTTTTTTGGCGATATTAAAAAAATGTTTTGGACGAGAGTTGAATGGTTTCGAGGGGGGCCGTGTTTATGGCGTTATTCATTTTCTCGTTGGAGGACGCGTAGAGAGTTGTGTGTAGGGGATTAAATTGTTTTTTTTAAAAGTAGAAAGCATATGTTTTTCAATGCATTGATAGACGTATATATATATATATGTATATGTTATATGTGTTATATATGTATATATATATATAGTTGTATGTAAAAAGGTATTGAGCTATTTGTGGCGAAAAAAAATGATTGGTTTAGAAGTTACGAATAAATATCTTCTGAACTGATGATTTTTCGAGCTGTATAGCTTGGTACTTTTTTGCAGAGATTGTCAAACTGCGTCGAATAATGGATTGGAAAATGTATGGTTTCGTTTAAAAGGACAAAGTTTGTCTTTGCAGTTTCTTTACGCGTCCATTCACGGAAAAATTGACAAGGTTGGGATGTAGAGTTTTCGAAACCATTCGACTTTTGTCCGAAACATTTTTTAATATCGTCAAAAGGAAACGAGATATTTCGGATGATGTAATTGCAACAGTGGTACACCCGGTATGTTCCTATATCCTTTAGAATTAAGTAAAATGTTGAAAAAAAGGAAAAAAAAAAAAGAAAGGAAGCTGTGAAAGGTAAGTATTTTAAGGTAAGTATAGGTAAGTATAGGTAAGTATAGAAAATTTTATAAAGATTCTTGGAATTCGAATTTTTGGAAAAATTGCTGGAATGAACTCTTGTTAACTTATGTTCTCCTAATACAAAGTCGAATTTTCGGCCAAAATTTTAATTGTTCGATCCATTTCGAAATTTTTGGAAAAATTCGTCGAACGACCTCCTATCAACTTATGTTCTCCTAATACAAAATGAAATTTTCAGCCAAAATTTCGGCAAACTTTTGAGAAAAATTTCTCGAAAGACTTCCTATCAACTTATATTCTCCTAATACAAAGTCGAATTTTCGGCCAAAATTTCGTTTCCTCGGACCATTTTAAAATTCTTAGAAAAATTTCTGGAACGACCTTTTATCAACTTATGTTCTCCTAATACAAAGTCGAATTTTCGACCAAAATTTCGTTTTCTCGGTCCATTTTAAAATTTTTAGAAAAATTCCTCGAACGACCTCTTATCAACTTATGTTCTCCTAATACAAAATCACATTTTCGGCCAAAATTTCTTTCGGACAATCCATTTCAAAATTCCGAGAAAAATTTCTTGGACGATCTCCTACCAACTTATGTTCTCCTAATACAAAATCGCATTTTTGACAAAAATTTAGTTTCATCAATTCATTTCAAAATTCCGAGAAAAATTTCTTGAACGACTTCCTATCAACTTATGTTCTCCTAATACAAAGTCGAATTTTCGGCCAAAATTTCTTTCCAACAATTCATTTCAAAATTCTGAGAAAAATTCCTCGAACGACTTCCTCACAACTTATATTCTCCTAATACAAAATCGAATTTTTGGCCAAAATTTCCTCAAACCATTTCGAAATTTTTGGAAAAATTCCTCGAACGACCTCCTACCAACTTATATTCTCCTAATACAAAGTGAAATTATCGGCCGAAATTTTATTTGTTCGATCCATTTCGAAATTCTGAGAAAAATTTCTTGAACCACCTCCTATCAACTTATGTTCTCCTAATACAAAGTCGAATTTTCGGCCAAAATTTCTTTCGAACAATCAATTTTAAAATTCCGAGAAAAATTTCTGGAACGACCTCCTATCAACTTATGTTCTCCTAATACAAAGTGGAATTTTCGGTCAAAAATTTTGGCAAAGTTCTGAGAAAAATTCCTCGAACGACCTCCTATCAACTTATGTTCTCCTAATGCAAAGTGGAAATTTCGGTCAAAAATTTTGGCAAAATTTTTGGAAAAATTCCTCGAACGACCTTCTATCAACTTATGTTCTCCTAATACAAAGTGGAATTTTCGACTAAAAATTTTGGCAAAATTCTGAGAAAAATTTCTCGAGCGACCTCCTACCAACTTATGTTCTCCTAATACAAAGTGGAATTTTCGGCCAAAAATTTTGGCAAAATTCTGAGAAAAATTCCTCGAACGACCTCCTATCAACTTATGTTCTCCTAATACAAACTGGTATTTTTGACTAAAAATTTTGGCAAAATTCTGAGAAAAATTTCTCGAGCGACCTCCTACCAACTTATGTTCTCCTAATACAAAGTGGAATTTTTGGCCAAAAATTTTGGCAAAATTCTGGGAAAAATTCTTCGAACGATCTCCTATCAACTTATATTCTCCTAATACAAAGTCGAATTTTCGGTCAAAAATTTTGGCAAAATTCTGAGAAAAATTCCTCGAATGACCTCCTACCAACTTATGTTCTCCTAATACAAAGTGAAAATTTCGAGCGGCAAAAATTTTTGGCCGAATTTTTCGGGTTTGTATCAGGAGAATATAATTCGAAAGGAGGTCGTTCGAGAGATTTCGGAATTTTATATCAAGAAAATATAAGAGGAAGATTTATTTTTTCAATCTCGCTTTTTTCTGAAAATAAACCATTTTTTCATCATTTTACTTAATTCTAATTATTCAATAATTCGATATACTTACCTTTATACTTACCTTTATACTTACCTCTTTCTGCCATTATATACTCATTTCAAGAGCTAGACATTTTTTCAACATTTTACTTAATTCTAATTACATATTTTCTTATACTTACCTTATATACTTACCTTTTCCCCCCTCCAAACGGTTAGCATACATAAAAACGTATATTTTATATCTCGCGTGCGTATAATATACATACACGAGATATAAAAAACGTGAAAATGTATCTATCCGTTGGTAAATAGGAGGAAAGAAGCGAAGTAAAGAAGAAAAGAAAGCAAAGGATTACACGCGAGAGATCTATGATGCTGACTGTATGAAAGTGAAGGGAATAAAATCAAAGGAAAACAAGGAGTGGGAAGGAAAGGAAAGGAAATAGCGATTCTGAAAACTTCTTCCATTTCCGAACTCTTCCTTTTCTAGAAATCTAAGGATAAAACTTCTCTATAATGAAAACACGTTAACCTCTGCAAACAGCGAGGAAAAAGAAGAGGAAGACGAGACCGAACTGACGGAAGAAGCATTAAAAAAAAAAAAAAAAAGAAGAAGCATTAAAAAAAAAAAAAAAAAGAAGAAGCAAAAAATTAAAAGACGAGAGAAAAAAATAGAGAGAGAGAGAGAGAGAAATATATAAATATAACGTTAGAAAAAAATAAATGTTCCTCCGTCCGTAAAAAAAAAATTTAAAAAAAAACGATTGAATCTGACGGATTAAATTGAAAAAATTTCGAGATTAGAGGCGTAAGCAAGACTGAAAAGCGCGCGGGATAATGAGAGACGAAACGCTAGGGAGAGGGAGGGAGGGAGGGGGACAAAGGGAGAATGCGAACAAACGCGTGGCCAAACGCTTAGACAAAGTGCAGGCAGACAGAGGCAGGCAGAGCGTTCTCTCGTATAAACGCTTCCATCTTCAACGGAGTCGAGAATATTGCGTTAACACCGAGGGTGCAAACAGCCCTTTGTCTATCCCTCTCTCTCCCCCCCCCCTCCCTCCTTATTCCTCCAGCATTCTGTCACGCTTGCATAAACTGAAAGACCCTCTCGAGTACAGTCAAGCTAATAATTAAAGTCGGTAAAACCGCTCGTTAAATCGTACCCGCGTGTGTGCCCTACATAGTCGGGGAAAACGTTCCTTCGCTTCCTGTGTGTGCGTGCAATTAGTAACGCTTGTCTTCATAATTGACACGGGGCCAGAGTGTGCGTATTAAATTATCAAAGCCGGCTCTTTATTCTCGGAAAATGGAAGAGAGGAAATTTTTGCCATTTTTATTTTACACACACACGGACGCATATACACATATATATATATACATATTCATACGAATCAAAACTTGCACAATTTCTCTTTTCTTTTCGTTCCGATTCGAACGAGCTTATTACGTTCCTTTAAATTACACGTTGAAAGAGATCTGAACGGAGAGAAGTAATTTTTAATAAAAACGAATGCGAATAATTTAACCGAGAAAAATAATACTATATCAAGATCGATACTTCATTTCCTTTCTCTCTCATTCTAGCTAAAAGCTAAAAAAGAAACAATTGATCTTTCGCGTTGATTCACTGCGGCGAGTCGATAGTCAAGATTAACGATTTTCTCGATTAACCGTGTCAACCTCTTTTTCGCTTTTACCTTACTGGAGATAGAAGGATAGAGAGAGGGACAGAGAGAGAGAGAGAAAGGGTAAACTGCGCGAGCACCTCGCCAGAGGTGGGGTTAATGATTAATTCATCATCGTGCACAAGCTATAGGAGAAGTGGCATTAAGCTGTCTACACGTAAATATTGTCCAACTCGAAATAAACCGAAGAGGAAGAATCGAGGATAAGGGAGTGAGAAACGTGGAAGTTCTTCTCGCGACTAATTCATCCTCTTAGTGTCTAAAACCATCAAGGGATTAAGTATTTGATCGAGATATTACGAGGGGAGAATCGAAAACAGCACGCGACGATCAAGGCTAAAGCTTAGGCGCCACCTAAAAAGATAAAAGATATTATCGAGTGTTTATTTACTACTTAAATTAAAAAAAATCTAGTATTTTATCTGATCGATAAACTTTCCAATCTAGTCTGCGATATCATTCGATCGAGTATTTCATGATTTTACACGTAAGCGAAATAGGCGTAAAGAAATAATGATCGTTAACCGATGGTTGTGTTTACTGAAAGTTTACTTTAGTGAAAAAAAGTCTCGCGGGACGGCAGAGAGGCAAGAGGAGCCGTCCTTCGTAGGACCGTTTATCCCCACTCTAGACGCTTTTGTTTACAAGCATCCTGGCAGCGCACGCTACACAGTAGAGTTTCACAAGGAGAGCTACAATTCGAACGTTCGAAGCCCTAAAAATTATTTTCATTCGTGAAATTACATTAGGATAATCGTCCAACTATTTTTATCCGTATACGTGCAATTATTATTTCGGATACGAAATTACATTTATAAATTGAACTGTATCGATACGTTACAATACTTATAATAACACGGTTCGTCGTTTTATCGCCACGATTGGATTAATATACGTGATTATATAATACGCTCGAAACAAAAATACGCGTTTCGTCCTACATTAACCTCGACTTTCCTTTTCTCTCCTTGTAACTATCCTTAAAAGCTACTCGTTTTAAAATTTACAATTATTTCGAACGGGGAATTTTTAAATCTGGAAAAAAGAAGAGTAAAATTTTATCATCACAGGGCTAAGTATAGATTCGAGTATAGGTAAAATCATCGCCTCCCACAATAGGAATGGTACCACGATTCGGACCAATAGTTTCGCCAAGTTTCCAATCTCCAAAACTTGTCGCGTCCCCCGCTCCTCTCCCCCCGCCCAAGTCGTGCTTCCCCTTGAACAAAACTCGACCGATCGCCCCCCAACGCGACAGATTCAAACCTCAAATTTATCTCGATTAAACCGCGATCTTATTTCGCGGGGGTCGAACTTCAAACTTGGGAACAAAGTTCCGAGAGCAACAGAATTCCACCGCTACACACAGGGCGTGGAATTATCGATCAATTTCAAGCGGCGCTCTCCCTTCCTCCCCTCCCCCGGTTATCCAAGTATATCTGTAACAAGGAGGGGGGGAGAGGGTCAGTTTGGTGGCCGAATTTACGACTTCTCGTTAACGACACCCGATGGCAACAATTCACCGAGCGTGAGTACTTCGCTCGGACTAATTAGTAATTCTGCTTTTGGCAAGATTCGCGAAAACGAACGAACGTTCCAAATATGATCGCGTGATTTCGTGTTTTCCATAATGGCGCGTTCTCGAACAGTGTTAAATTGGACAAAATTTTTTTTTTTTTTTTTCAATAAGTTTTGTGGAAATTTAGAATAAGAAATATGTACATATAGAAATATTTGTGATTCATAACCGCGCAAAATATCTTGGCAAAAAAGATGAAAAATTAATTTAGGAAGCTTCGAATTTGACAATGCGAAAGACGTGGAACATGTAAAAAAATTATTGACGAATCGAATTGCATTGTGCAAATTTTCAAATATGAAGTAATTAATTTAATTTTACAAAAAAAAAAAACAAAAAATTTATCGATAATTTATAACCATAAATTTAAATTAAAATAAATGTTTCGAGATATTTTATATCGGGTTACAAAATTGAAATTTAAATGCTTATAAAAAAATTTACGGAATACATTTCTCGAATATTTTATTTAAAAAAAAGGATTTAAAATTTTAACGCATCGCATCGGATTATTTATTTCTTCTACACGTTTGAAAATGTACTTTCGTGTAAATATATACTTATTATTCGAACCACCGTGGCGCCCCCACTTGAGGAATTTCAATCGCATTTAGTTACGTGACCGATAATAATTGTGCACCGTTTATATCGAGGTTAGTGATCCATGGTCGTGCGAGCGTCGCGATTCGACACGCTACGCGCAAAGTCAATCCGTTAGTAATCGCGGTCAAGGGGAGTTGGGAAAACGGTTTAGCGATAACGCTTCGTTTAAAAAAAAAAAGGAGGACTGCAGCGTGCATTTTTTCCAAAAAAAAATTCGACGTAATTTCCAAGTTCCAAGCTGCTCCTACTCCACGAGAAAATTTTAATCGAAGCGTAAAGTGCCAGGGTAACTTTTCCTCCTCGAGAAGCACGAGGGAATTTCGTTATTGCGCCGAAGGATGGAGAGAGATGGAGAGAGAGAGATGCAAGGTCTTTCGCGGTGTTTTATTCATTCTCCTCCGTCCTGTCCGCAAGCTATTTCGCTCCTCCGTATGTAATCGATTCTTATACGTGACGAATCGCGTTCCACTTTCTTTCTTATGCACTCTATACCACTTTATTCTCGATGAATCTGACAATTGATCGGTTACCCGGCGAATCGAGGCCGGCACGCAGCAGGCCTTTGTCGAGGCAAGATGAAAAAGTACGGTCGAGTACGGTTTGAAGGCGGAGGAGTGGAGGGGGAAACGAGGCGACCAATTCGCTCGTACGAACGCGACACGGTCCAACGTTTTCGAGCTCGTCCACGATTAGCGCTTTCCATCGAGTGGCGCTGCTGTCTCCAACACCGACGTATCGTTGAAAACTGTCTTTCTGATTCTTCGCGTGCAATTGTTTCTAAGATCGTAGAGAAGAGAATTTAGAATCGTTTATTCCGTCAAAAAAACACAATCGTTCACATACACGTTTCGTGACACGCGTTTGCAAGTGATGGGGATTATTCGGCACGAAGAACGAACGAAAAAATAACTCGATCGCGCGTTTCTCGTTTATTATCCTTCGCATCGATCCGTTTACGTCCGTTTACGCGTTCCTCGAGCGCTTATATCGCTTTATACCGATGTGATTAAATTACGTAACCGTTGATGCGATTATGCGTCGCATTTTTTCCTTTATTAGAAAATTATTATTCGGTATATTATCCATATATATATATACCGATATCGTGGTTTGATTAACTATAATATTAATATCCATACTCTCGATCTCGAGAGTTCGACGAGTAAACCCCTCAAGCGGTAACACAGGTATTGCTTACATCCGCCTAGGGAAGTTATTCCTTGAGACGAGCTCATCGAATATTATCCTCCTCCATCCTCCTGTTTACTTGTATATTTAATCAATCGTATACTCGTTCGAAAACTATACCGGCAATAACTACGCGTAATTTACGTTATTCGAAATGTACTACTCGATCTGTATTTGCATATTTAGCATATTTTTACGTTGTGTAACCGTTCTTCTTTTTTTTGTGTCAAAGTTTAAGCCGATATCGAACAGGCGTTTTTTTATTATCTCGTTTAAAATTGAATGGAAATCTTGGCACAAATGATCGATCAACTGTGACTCGTAAATTCTACCTAACCTATATTTCGTTTAATATTAATTTCACGTTCTCTTCGTTTCCTTTTCCATTGATTCAACATTGTTTCTTTGAGAAGCGATCGAATTTGGATTATTATTCTTGCACGAATTTAAATCGAAGCGTGGAAACGAGAATCTAAACGAGCGGAATCGAAGGAAGATTGGATCGAGAGGCAAAGCGGAGGCTAAAGTTTTCGAACGTTTGGGTAAAGCGAAAAAATGACAGAGACACGAAAAGTTTGGAAGTTTGTTCGTCGAGACGAATACAAATCCATTTTTGAATGGAATTATAAGCTGTGAAGGAGAAGTGGATGCTGTACGACGATCATTCTTTTCCGAAACAAAGAGATACCGTAACATCCTACTTCCAAGAAATTGATTAAGAGACAAACCGTGCTCGTTTCGAGAAAAAGAAGAATTTCTTTCCATTAAAATCAAGCTCGAGTTAAAATATATTTCGATCGAACAAAAATCGTTCTTCCAATTAGGAAAAAAAAACAGGCAATTTTATAACCTAACCTAAAAATATATCGCGAATAGATTGAACGAGTAATCGAGAATAAAAAGAATATCTTATTTTCTTTCAGAAAAAATAAACAATACAAATATATAAAATAAATACCATATACATTTTGAAAAAACGCGATTAGAAAATCCAAACATTGAATAAAAATCATTCTTCCGAGCAGAAAAAAAAAACAGACAATTTCACGTGATACGACCTAACCTAAAAATATATCGAATAAATTGGATGTAATCGAGAGTAGAAAGAATATCTTATTTTCTTTCAGAAAAAATAAACAATACAAATATATATATATATAATAAATACCATATATATTTTGAATAAACGCGATTCGAAAATCCAAACATCGAATAAAATCGTTCTTCCGAGCAGGAAAAGAAAAACAGGCAATTTCACGTGGTACGAGCTAACCTAAAAATATATCGCGAATAGATTGGACGTAATCGAGAATAAAAAGAATATCTTATTTTCTTTCAGAAAAAATAAACAATACAAATATATATATAATAAATGCCATATACATTTTGAAAAAACGCGATTCGAAAATCCAAACATCGAATAAAATCGTTCTTCCGAGCAGAAAAAGAAAAACAGGCAATTTTATAACCTAACCTAAAAATATATCGCGAATAAATTGAACGTAATCGAGAATAAAAAGAATATCTTATTTTCTTTCAGAAAAAATAAACAATACAAATATATATAATAAATACCATATATATTTTGAATAAACGCGATTCGAAAATCCAAACATCGAATAAAATTGTTCTTTCGAACAGAAAAAAAAAACAGGCATTTCATGTGGTACGAGCTAACCTAAAAATATATCGCGAATAGATTGGACGTAATCGAGAATAGAAAGAATATCTTATTTTCTTTCAGAAAAAATAAACAATACAAATATATATAATAAATACCATATATATTTTGAATAAACGCGATTCGAAAATCTAAACATCGAACAAAGATCGTTCTTCCGAGCAGGAAAAGAAAAACAGACAATTTCACGTGGTACGAGCTAACCTAAAAATATATCGCGAATAGATTGGACGTAATCGAGAATAAAAAGAATATCTTATTTTCTTTCAAAAGAAAAAATAAACAATACAAATATATATAATAAATATATACATTTTGAATAAACGCGATTCGAAAATCCAAACATAAATAAACAGGCAATTTCACGTGGTACGAGCTAACCTAAAAATATATCGCGAATAGATTGGACGTAATCGAGAGTAGAATATCTTATTTTCTTTCAGAAAAAATAAACAATACAAATATATATAATAAATATATACATTTTGAATAAACGCGATTCGAAAATCCAAACATAAACAAGCAATTTCACGTGATACGAGCTAACCTAAAAATATATCGCGAATAGATTGGACGTAATCGAGAGTAGAAAGAATATCTTGTTTTCTTTCAGAAGAAAAAATAAACGATACAAATATATATAATAAATACCATGTACATTTTGAATAAATGTGATTCGAAAATAAATCCAAATTCGAGGCAAAATCGTGCACGTGTCGCGATAGGCCAAGGGCTTCCTTCTCGTTCGGCGACGAACAACAACGTTCGTACGGATTCGCGTTGAATGGAGGTTTTGTGCATGCGAGAAGCCGTGCGTGGATGGAGAAACGTGGTGGAAGCTTCGTATTGTTGAAAGGTGAGGCCAGCTTTCGAACACTTTTACGCCATTAGCCAAAAGCGGATATAACCGTTTCGGAAGATAAACAACAATTCTTGCTCGATCAAGTTCTCGATCGTCGAATCCTCGATCCGGCTCGACAAAATTACGGGGCCGAGGCATTCGCGAAATTAGCCCGCCGCTCGTATTCTCCGACTGTAACAGAGAGAGAGGATCGTTCGATTGGCGGAGAAGGATTTTAACGGTGTAAAAGCAATCTGGTAATAGCACATTTCACGTACGAATTGTTCCAATTGGTTAAATTTTCTTCTTACTTGCAATTGTGCATCGATTCTTATTAATATTAATATTTCTTCGTTTAATTTTCATTGGCAAGATTTCACACTCGTTCCACGTAATAAGTTAAGCGCGTGCGAGAACGCGAATGAAACGTAATAATAACGGCAACGTCGCTCGAGATAGAGACCACGTGATCGTTACTAGTGGCAACTACAACGCCTCTATCTATCCGGGTAGAAATTGCAAGGTATGGTACAAGCTTTTAATGCAATTTCCACACTTATCGCGATGATAAAATATCCCAAGTATACGCGCCAAGCGCGATAAATGTTCATAGTCGAATCCGCGAATATCCCCCCCCCCTCTCCGAATTCATTCGTTTAAGTGCTTTACATATCTATCGAGTTAAAAGCGTAAATAAAAGAAATATAGGGGGCGGCTTAAAAAAAAGCAACACACTTGCATCGTGTTACGTGTAAAAGTAAGAAAAATTTATAATCGTCCCGTATTATATACCCTTCTCGTACGTATCTCGACTTGCTCGCGATGGAAAAAAAGGAAACGGTTATATCACTTTCGTGCTCGATACCGTAAAGTATAAACTTTTCACGAGGAAAAAGAAATGAAAAAGAAAAAAAAAGGAGAAAATTTCGCTTATCTCCGTCGATAATTCTTCGTCAGAATTTCGTCCCTTCTAACCACTATCCTCCTCAAGTATGATCGACTTGGCGCGTTAATTCAAGCGTAGGTAAGAAGAAAAGAAACACGAGCGGAAGGAGAGAGAGAGAGAGATAGAAGGAAAGAAAGATCGGTGTCACGCCATCTTAGGCCCCCTCTCGTGGCGACGATTAGGACGATTAAGGAGGAGTGGGGGAAGGAGAATCGAGGGAGGTGGTACAGCTTGACGTTGCATCACGAAGCCGCTAACCGCATTATTTATGCCACCTCGTAAAACTTGTCGCGTGCCCGAACACACTGCTCGCATGTCCCTTTTGTCGCCACACGTCGCGGAGAGGGAGGAGGCTCGCCACACGGATTAGCCTAAACGTTCTAAAATCCTTCCTCCTCCCCCTCTCTTTTCCTTCGAAAATTTCAACAATTTTTTTCTCGATCGAAGATTTTTTTTTTCTTCCCTAATCTTTTTAAGATTGATACGTATACGCTCAGAAATTCCTATTGGAATTGTTCAAGTAAGAGGCATTAATTAAGAGGCACGCGACGAGAGCGAAGATAAAGCGAGAATGGATCCAGTGTGAAATATCGCATGCGTGCAACGATATGCCGAAAGGGGTTCTCTCTATATATACATATACAATTTCTCGAGATATTTTTATTACGCACGCGCGTGTTTGATTAATTTGCCATCGTACCGAGGCGATATAGATATATGCCGAGTGAAAAACGATAAGACTTTCGACAATTAAATTGTACTATATAATATATATATATATATATATATTAAAATTTCATTTTATCATTTCATTCGAGATTCCACGAAACTATTAAACTGTCTCACTTTAGTTTCTTTCGCTAGCAATGATTTTAACTGCTATTCTTATATGAATCTGGACTTCACACTGAAGAGAATTCTTTTAGATTATTGAAAAGATTTTTACTTTACTATGAGCCTCGATCCACCAATCCTGCAAAATATTACAATCAACTTGAATATGTAATATAAATCGAAAACAGAGAAACGGCCAGAATTGACTATTTGACTATTGACTATTTTTCATCGCAAAACGTTGAATTGAATGTAAGACAAAATCTGTCTATTGAAAAGAGAGCTTCCAGAAGAGAGACAGATATAATAGAACGGTTCACGCATAACGCTCTAATATATAAAATCTCGTTAAATCATTATTTCCAACTACAGAAAAGTTTTCGTTTCGAGAAAGGACTTCTCCATCCCCCCCCCTCTCTCTGTTCGCAGTTGCCGTACTCGATGGAGTTGGATTACGACGTGGTAGGTGTTCCAGGGGCTGTCGGCCCCGGGATGATGGCGCTGCTCCCACCGAGAGTGAACGTCTCGGCCAGGGGAGAGGTGCCGGTCGCGTTGCAGGTGTTCAGGATCAGGCTGCCGTGCTCGGGCCTTGCCAGCGCCGAGATCCCGTTGGCGTTGAGGCTCAACGTCACCGCGCCCCCCGGCACCAAATACAACGACACCGTCCTCGCGTTCAAAAGGAACAAGATTTGCTTCAAAGGTGAGTTAACGCTTCTTTCTTTTTTTTTTTTTTTTTTTTTTCTTTTTTCAGGAAGCGGGAAGAGGGAATTTAGATTTGAATGTCTCTAACGAAATCTCGTTCAGGTCATGTTGTATCGTATTTATTTGTATTATTATTGTTTACATATAATATAATAAAAATATCGATAATGATAATTGTATGGATATAATAGTTTTTTATGATGGAGACAATTAGAAAAGGGATCGAATGGTATGGAAAAATTGATATTCGATTTGTTTTAGGGATTTAAGTTGTAAATTGATAGTTTGCGAAATTGCAGCAAAAAAAATATAAAAATTGGAAGATTTTAGAGAATTATTAGCTGCAAAATTATTGGGATTACCTGAAAATAGAAGGAAAAAAAAAGTTTCAACGGAGTCAACATAATATCACCGTTTGGAAAAATAATTCTACAAGTATTAGATGTGCATGGAAATTATGTTATTCAGATAAGAGACGACAAACGCACGGAAGGAATTTGAAAAAGACAACAACGCTTTTTGTTCAAATTGTCCGGATCAACTTTAGCTTTGTATAGAATGTTTTAAAATTTTACATTCAAAATAATTTTTTTAATATTAAAATTATTTTTATAAATAATTTTTTTAATAAATTATTTAATTATAAAAATATAAATAATTTAATAATTTTAATATATCCTATGGAATATTTTCCAAATGGCTTTTATTTTTATAAATAATTTTTTTAATAAATTATTTAATTATAAAAATAATAAATAATTTAATGGAATATTTCCCCAAATGCCTTTTATTTTTATAAATAATTTTTTTAATAAATTATTTAATTATAAAAATAATAAATAATTTAATGGAATATTTTCCCAAATGCCTTTTATTTTTATAAATAATTTTTTTAATAAATTATTTAATTATAAAAATAATAAATAATTTAATAATTTTAATATATTTTATGGAATATTTTTCCAAATGTCTTTTATTTTTATAAATAATTTTTTTAATAAATTATTTAATTATAAAAATAATAAATAATTTAATGGAATATTTTTTCAAATGGCTTTTATTTTTATAAATAATTTTTTTAATAAATTATTTAATTAAAAATAATAAATAATTTAATAATTTTAATATATCCTATGGAATATTTTCCAAATGGCTTTTATTTTTATAAATAATTTTTTTAATAAATTATTTAATTATAAAAATAATAAATAATTTAATAGTTTTAATATATTTTATAGAATATTTTTTCAAATGCCTTTTATTTTTGTAAATAATTTTTTTAATAATTTAATTATAAAAATAAATAATTTAATAGTTTTAATATATTTTATGGAATATTTTCCCAAATGTCTTTTATTTTTATAAATAATTTTTTTAATAAATTATTTAATTATAAAAATAATAAATAATTTAATAGTTTTAATATATTTTATGGAATATTTTTTCAAATGCCTTTTATTTTTGTAAATAATTTTTTTAATAATTTAATTATAAAAATAAATAATTTAATAGTTTTAATATATTTTATGGAATATTTTCCCAAATACCTTTTATTTTTATAAATAATTTTTTTAATAAATTATTTAATTATAAAAATAATAAATAATTTAATAATTTTAATATATTCTATAGAATATTTTCCTAAAAACCTTTTATTTTTATAAATAATTTAATTATAAAAATAAATAATATATAATAAATAATTTAATAGTTTTAATATATTCTATAAAATATTTTTCCAAATGCCTACAAAGATTTTTAATAAATAATCAAATGCTTACAAAACTCAAAAACTGTGAAAATAATATTTCTATATCCACGTCAAACTCAGCCAATCTTATTCGCTATCACGGTCTAATTTCAGATAAAAAAATCTACTCATTTAACAATATATTATTCCACGTCTCATAAGATATACGCAAAAAGCTTAGGAACCTATTTATAAATATTCCAAAAAGATAAATAAATATCGTCGCCGCATCAATGAATTGGTGCCAAAGGGTTAAAATTAAAATTTCGATAATATCGATTCCCTTTCGAGATGTTACAAAGGGAAGATTCTCGAACGAGAATGTTAAACTTAATTCAACGAGACGATAAGTTTCTAGTGGCTCTAATTTATCACACGGGATGAAAGCTCATGTTACGAGTAACAGTTTCGTGAAATTGTTAGAAGAAATTGTTGTTCCAATGAAACTCTAATTTTTAAATTGTAAAATAAAATTATAAATACGAATAAAGAATTTATTATATTAATATTACAAAATTATTCTAAAATTTTTCAATTTCGACTAATTCATCATTTATTGACTCGACGAAAAATTCCTTTGAAGAATCTTATATTCGACAGAAGGATTCTTCCGATTCAATAATTCGGTAAATAGTGACGAAGAAGATACCTGTGTTCATTGGAGGAGCCCCTCGTTGCAAGGTCCATTGTGTCTCTTTCGAAGAGTACAATCGAGAACCAGTATTGGACCAACGCCTGGAGAGATGGAAAGCAATGCCTGTGGTAGACGCCGGGTCGATATATAAATTCGAAGGAAATCGTTGGAACGAGTGAATCGAACGAGTGATTTTGGACATTGGGACAAATTGGCAAGTTTAATTATATAGCGGGTTTGGAGGATCGGTTGTATCGCGATTAAAACACGGGGAGAGGGAGGTGGACGAATTCTATGCACGATTTATGGCCCCTTTGTGCGACGCCCACCGCGCGCATAATTCCTGAAAGCGCAGAATTTCGCGTATGCCGGCCAAACGTGGCGCGAAAATCCGAAATCACTGATTAAACTTGGCGACGCGCGCCGCTAATCTCGTTTAATTAACACGCGCGCACCGATCCGATCCATCCATCCATTTCGTGCAACTTTGTTAATTTCGTGCATCTAACGTGCCAGACACGCGCGAATAATCTTCTTTCCCCTCCTCCTTTTTTTAGATTGTTCAATTGTTACAGTCCGACTTTCGTCTCCCAAATTTAAATCTTTGTTACTTTGTAACTTTTCGCACGTTTCGTGGGATACAGCGTTGCCTCCAATATCAAATTCACGAATTTTATTCGACCGGAATAACGAAACTTGTTTCTCGTTGCGCAAAAGTGAAGATTGATTCCAATTGATTCTTTATTTTGATTAAAGTTTTAGATTTAAGATTACCGAGATGCGTGTATTTGATATTAAAAACTACAAGAATTTTCTTTCTAACCTAATAGTTTCGACACCCGATTTCCCAAACTTGAGCGCAAAAAGTAAAAAATCGTCGCACGGGACTGAAAAGTCTTTCGTCGAGCGGCTCTTCTTAACCCTTTCGCGGCAAAAATGCACACAGCACTCGAGAGAGATTGACCGCGTTTACGACTCGCTACAACTCTCACTGCTTTCACGGTGTTTATTGAAAAAAACACGCTCGCGTTTAATCACACTTTGGAATCGAATAACATCACAGCACATATATAATAATATCATGATATAATCGTATAATAATAACTGTTGACAATGGTATGAGAAACAAATGATTAAAAACGAAATACCGACGCTACGTTGCCAGAGAAAGATGTACTCGATGTACGAAAACTCGTCATACGTGCGATGTCTTATGCAGAGCGATAACAGTTGCCCGTAGCAACGGAACGGTTAAAAAGAACACTGTTTTCAGGTAGCGCTGCGGACGATAAAGTAATTCGAATTCGGTCGCAAGTTACAATCAAGCAACGAACGACGTTTGTGATGCACGCCATATTACCGAAATCGTGGATACTAACAACTCTTGTTAAAAACGAAAGAACGCCGTTTTCAGATGGCGCCGCGAACGGTAAAGTGACTCGAATTCGATCGAAATCGTCGCACGGGACTGGCAACTCGTCGCGACTCTCGTTAAAAACGAAAGAACACTGTTTTCAGATGGCGCCGCGAACGCACGGGACTGGCAACTCTTGTCGCGACTCTTCTTAAAAACGAAAGAACACCGTTTTCAGATGGCGTTCGCGAACGATGTATGCTCTCGTATCGAGGAATAAGTTGAAAATCCGTTTTATCAGATTCACTAGGGGACGGTTTTATTAAATTTTCGAATTATTTTTGAAGAATACATATATATATGTTTTTATATCCGTTGCGCAAATAAACGAAACGCGTGGAATGGTATTCGAAATAAATTTTCATCGATAATATAAACGGCGTTTTCGAAGCCGTTTCGAACGAGACACAACAACGATGAAAAAGCGTTGAAATTACAAAAGGTTACAAATGTGAATTAACAAACGACGAATTCTCGAGTTGACTGGTATCGATTTGACAAGAGTGGAAAATGCAATTTATCGATTCTCTTCCCCATTGAGATTACAATCATCGTTCTTTTTCAAAGTTCGATTAAATAGTCGCTCTTCAAGATCGAGAAAGATCATTAATAAGACTCGTCTCGATTTCAACGAAAGATCTCTAATCAAAGTCTCTCTCTCTTTCGATGTTTCAAATATTTTTGATGAAGAAGAAAAAGAAAAAGAGAAAGAAAACGACGTACAGACGTGATTCTCGTCTGGCACAGCCACTCGCGGGGAAACATCCCGCACACCCTCCCCTATCCCTCGTCCCGGAAATCGACAAGAAGTACATCGAGTATCGGGGAACTATATCGGCAACATTTTGCCCGACAGGTGGATGGAATGGTGGTTCGACGAGATACTGGAAGCTACAGGAACTGTACTTTGTTTACACCGAGACGAGGGAAGGGGGAGCGGATAATAAAGGGAAGAGGGGGGAGACGAAGGAGGGAAAAATAATACAAAAAAAGAGAAGATGGAGGATTGAGAAGAAAACAGATTAAGGAAACCGAAGATGAAAGATTAAAAAAAAAGAAAAAAAGAAAGAGAAGAAATAAAAAGATATAAAGGGAAGACAAGGAGGGCGAGCAAGTTGACTCTGATCCGGATCTGGTTACCGGTGTAGCAGGGGGTTACAACGAAACGCAATCCGCCGAATAAAATTGAATCTCGTCACAAGTCGATGTATTTAATGAAAGAAGGAGGAGAAGGAAGAAGAAGAGGAAGAAGAAGAAGAGGAAAAAAAGGATCCAAGATCAAGAGGATCGACCGCGTAGAAAAGTAGAGTGGTGGTGAAAGGGAAAACGAAGAGCAGCAGGGTGGAGAGGTGAAGGGTGGAAAATAAGTATAAAGGCGCCTTTCTTCCTCTTCTCCTTCAATCAGAAATTTGCTTTCTTCTTAGACCCTCTCTCTCTGGTGGGTCAGAGGGGATGATTCTTTGCTCTGCGCGAGAGAGGAGGGTCGTGCAGAAATCCGAAATCGGTTTGGAGACCACTCGAAAATAATCGAATCTCGTGTTGGCTCCTCGAGTGGCTGGCCCCCCTCTCCTCCGTCATTGTATACATATTCCGTGTATATATACACTGCGGTTGCCCCCACCCCGGCCTCTCAATGGTCGGTCTCACGGCAAATATATCCTTCCTTGGAGGAGCGATAAATCAAAATTCATTAGGGGGGAGAGGGGAATTTAAACGGTGCTATTGTCCTCATCTTCCAAACTCCTTCTCCCTTATTTCTCGAATAACCAACGCGTCTCCCTCTCGATTTCTTGAAAGAGAAATTTCTTTTCGATTTAAGATTTAATTTAAATCGTTGACGAATTAATAAATTAATAGAGGGGGAGGAGGGGATGTAAACGTGAAATCTTCGTTTATGTTGTCATTTCTTTGATTGTATGTATATATATTTCAACTTTTTTTCTCACTGTCTACGATTTATCGATCGAGTAATAGCTCGATCCAGATATTTTGATATAGGCCACCTTCAATAGGAAAAAAAAAATATTATTTTATTATTATTATTGTATAATAAATCATTTATAAGAATCAATCCTAGAATCGATATATGAATGATTCTAGCTTTCCTATAATATTTCAATTTCTCTCGCTGTCTACAATTTA
Source organism: Apis mellifera (assembly GCF_003254395.2). NCBI lineage: Eukaryota > Metazoa > Arthropoda > Insecta > Hymenoptera > Apidae > Apis > Apis mellifera. The sequence continues at coordinate 11,133,157 of NC_037647.1, read as the reverse complement.
TCGATCGAGTAATAGGAGTTTGCATTCGATCCATATATTTCGATATAGGTTATCGACTAAAATTCGTCCCAAAGAATTTTCAGTTCCAATAGGCGAAGAAAAATATTATATTATTATTATTATTATTGCGTAATAAATCATTTGTAAAAATCAATCCTAAAATCGTTCAACGATATATCATTTTCTATAATATTTCAACTTCTTCTCTCGCTGTCTACGACTTATCGATCGAGTAATAGTTTACACTCGATCCATATATTTCAATACAGGCCACCGACTAAAATTCGTCCCAAATAAATGGGGAATTTTGACTTCTAATAAACGAAGAAAAATATTATTTTATTATTATTATCGCGTAATAAATCATTTGTAAGAATCGTTAAAGGATATATCCTTTCCTATAATATTTCAACTTCTTCTCTCGCTATCTACGACTTATCGATCGAGTAATAGTTTACACTCGATCCATATATTTCAATACAAGCCACCGACCAAAATTCGTCCCAAATAAATGGGGAATTTTGACTTCTAATAAACGAAATATTATTTTATTATTATTATCGTGTAATAAACAATTTCTAAGAATCAATCCTAAAATCGTTCAATGATATATCGCTTTCCTACAATATTTCAATTTCTCTCGCTACGATTTATCAATCGAGTAATAGAAGTTTACATTCGATCCATATATTTCGATATAAGTTACCGACTAAAATTTGTCCCAGAGAATTTTCACCTCAAATAAGCGAAGAAAAATATTATTTTATTATTATTATCGCATAATAAATCATTTGTAAAAATTGTTCAACGTCGTAATATATCGTTTTCTATAATATTTCAACTTTTTCTCTCGCTGTCTACAATTTATCGATCGAGTAATAGAAGTTTGCATTCGATCCATATATTTCGATATAAGTTACCGACTAAAATTCATCTCAGAAAATTTTCACCTCCAATATGCAAAGAAAAATATTATTTTATTATCGCGTGATAAATCATTTGTAAGAATCAATCCTAGAATCGTTCAACGATATATCTTTTCCTATAATATATATCGAGTAACGAAGATATTAAATGTACGGAAACACGGATTAATGACGGTGGTAACGGATATCATCGAATTTCATTAACTAAAACGATTGCATTAATAACGATATGTTACGTATATATATATATTTCGCAATATTTTATCGCGTTACAAAATTATTGAATTCCATCGGGGAGGAGCAACCACCACACCCGGGTGTGGTGTAATTTTCCTGCAAATATAACGGATGTAAATTAATCTTTTATTAACAAAGCCACGCTTCCCTCCTCCCCCTCCTCCCCTCCGCCCCCCTCCCGGTGAATCGAAATATTCTTCGTAATTTCATCGCGACGAAATTAACGTTAAATTTATCCGCCGGCGAAGCCGTGATTGTGATACAACACGTGTTTGACGGATCGGTCGGATATATAATTCGAGCGAATTAAAGATCGATATGTAACAACGATACATCGTCGTATTCCTATCCCCAATTAACGTTTCACGCAACGAAAAGTACGCAGCGATAATTCGATTATTATTATTATTATTGTTGTTGTTGTTGTTATTATTATTATTATTATAAAATAATAAATCATTCGTAAGATCGTTCAATAATATATGTAATATACTGTTTTCTTATTTCGATTTTATTCTTCGTTATTTTATGATTCGTCGATCGAAAATTCGTTCCAGATGAATGGAATTTTAACGTCCAATTGGCGAAAAAGAATAATTTGATATTATTTTATTATTATTATCGCGTATAATAATTTGTAAGAATTTTAGAATCGTTCGATATCGCGATATATCGTTTGGATATCATCTTCCTAGCTGTTCATCGATCTAAATTCGATCGAAATTCGTACCAGATAAATCGAATTTTAATTTCTAATAGGCGAAGAATAATAGGAATTTCGATCTAATCAAAATTGTTCCAGATGAATGGAATTTTGATTTCCAAAGAAAAATATTATTTTATTATTATTATGGCGTATATAATAATTTGTAAGAATTTTAGAATCGTCCAACATCGCGATACATCGTTTGGATACCGTTTCCCGTTACATATTTCATCCGCTCGAGCATTGCGTTTGCAGCTCGAAACAGTTCTCGCTATTATATATGATTTATCGATCGAGTAATAGCAGTTTGCATTCGATCCAGTTGTTTCGATATAGGCAATCGACCAAAATTCGTTCCAGATAAATGGAATTTTGACCTCTGAATAGGCGAAGAAAAATATTATTTTATTATTATTATCGCGTAATAAATCATTCATAAGAATCGTTCAACGTTCTTCTCTCACTGTCTACAATTTATCGATCGAGTAATAGTTTACACTCATATATTTCAATATAGGCCAGCGACCAAAATTCGTTCCAGATAAATGGAGAATTTAGACGAAAAAATCGATATTATTTTATTATTATTATCACGTAATAAATCATTCATAAAAATCCTAGAATCGTTCAACATATCCCTATACATCGTTTGGATACCAAATAAATGGAGTTAACCTTCAATGAGCGAAGAAAAATTCGATATTATTTTATAATAATAATAATAATAATAATAATAAATCATTATTAAAAATCAATTCTAAAATCGTTCAACGATATATCCTTTCCTATAATATTTCACTCCTACGATATTTTTTCTCCTCTCGCTGTCTATGATTTACCGATCGAGTAAAGAAAAAGTTTACACTAGATCCATTTATTTCGACGTAATCGACCGAACTAAAATTAATTCCAAATTCCTAAATAAAGAATTTTAACCTTCCATCAAAGGATATACAACGCGAAAGACGATAATTTTCCCGAAACGGGATAAAATTACTCGAATTTCCCGAAATAGGTAACATTCGTATACACAACAACGACAATGATAGGAAAAAGCAGCGCGTCCCAGTCGGATATGTCGGAATCGTATCGAAGCTCCATGTTTCACGTGGCGGCCGCAATTCGATAGGACACGACGCGTCTCGAAACGGGTCATTTTCATTAATTTGCGCTTACCTCCAACGCCTTAATTCCAAACCTTCGTAAATCTCGGTTAAGGTTCGTTTGTTTGGCGGGCAACCGGGATTCAACCGAGATACAACTCCTCCTCCTCCTCCTTATCCTTCTCCTGTTCTCGCTTACTCTTCTCGACTTTGCGCCTGTCCCTTAAAACTGGGAAAGCGTTTAAATCGATCCGCGTGCGCGGTAAATCGATTCCTTTGTCCTTCCACTCCCCCCTCCTTCCTTCTTTCTCTCCCTTAATCTCTCTTCCTCCGCGTTTTTTAATTAAAAATCAAGCGATGCGGTCTCTTTGAGCAAGCAAGTCAAGTCGTCCCGGGGATATTAATTATATTCCACTTTGATCGAATTCCACGCTTTGGAGATTTATTATATATACGATCGATATCCTTCAACTCTTGCGTTGACAACAGGTGAAAGTGATCTTGTATAGTCATTTCTAACACTCTTATTAATTACAAATAAAAATTCTCGCAAACTAGCATAATTTTTAATTTATTTTTTAACGTATTTTAATGTATTTTTTACAGTGTTATATATATTCAAAAGACTTTTTCTTTTTTTTCTTCATTTTATATTAATTTCTTTACAAGTTATATCATATATATTTTATTTTTGTACATTGATCGACTTCCTTACTTTCCTTTTTATCGTATATTTAATTAAATTAAATTTTAATAACAATTCTTTACACGTTGTAACGTTACGACGAAATAATAAATTAAATAATAAATATCGTTCTCCAAAAGAGTAAAAATTAAAAAAAAAAAATCTAAATCCGATCTAAAAGCAATCCAGGTCTCATCAAAGTTGAATCGAACGAGTTTTTTTTTCTCCTTATTCCTAATTTCGTCAACACCCTCGATCGAGTTATGAATCAAACACAAGTTACGCAATACCACACGTACATTTTCATAAACATTTACCAGCGATCTAATTATCCCTGCGAATTTCCCCCCTCCCCTCCCGCCCTCCAAACAAGCGCGATAATTAGCAATCGGCGCATCGAAACCAAACCGGGGCCAAATTTGCCAATTCGACGTGCGCTAACTAGGTCGAACAAACAAGTGCGAATAATTAAGTGGCGTGGCAAACTCATCAACAATTCAATTAGCTTTTCGTCGGCTCGCGAAACGGCGGTTTAGAGAAGACGACGTGAGACAGGCAAGGAGCAAAAGGCAACTGCGATACTGTCGCCGCCTGGCGGAGTGAACGGCGAGTCGCCTGCTGCCCTCTGCGAAAAAAAGGAAGAAGTTTGTGCAGCAACGTGGAGGGGGAAAGGAGGAAGAAGACGTTGGAAAAGATCGGGAAATAAACAAAGGAGATCGTTGCCTTTCGAGAATCGCCTTTGGACGGCGATTTTAACTTTTTAACACAAGTTTCCTCCTCTCTCTTTTCTTCATCCACCGATCTTCTCTTTCTTCATCGTTATCGTTATCGGGCAAAACTCGGAGGCTTGGTTCGGCGTTTTATTTATCCTGGCAACGGCACGAATCCTTTTCTTTTTTAGCAAGCCTTTCCTCTTCCGAATAGTGTACGAAACGAAAGGAGAGAAGAGACACGAATCCTTTCCTTTTTTACCAACGAAACGAAAGGAGGAGGGAGAGGAGGGTAAAAAGAATTTTGTGAAAAGGGGAAACGGGAAATTTGCGTCGTTTTCGCGGGTAATGAGGTTAAGAAAGTTTTATCGTTCTGGGAGGGGAGGGGGAAATTGGTTCCTCTCCGTTTCTTTATTCTATTTTTTGCACGAAACGAGGCAAGGGAAAGAAAAGGTGTAAGGGGATGGAGAATAATTGTAATTAGAAAAAGATGCGAGTGAATTCCAGAAAACTTTTCCTGAAAACTTGAGCTGGCTTATTTATTTATTTGAAATAAAATTTTTGATTGTAAGAATAATAAAAATATTCGGTAAGATTTTGTAAGGAAAAAGTAACTGGTTGAAAGAATGATATAAATTTCAAAAGTTTCCAAAAAAGATCTAAAAAATAAGAATAGCTTTGATTAGTTTAATTAAAAATTAAATTAAATTATCCAATCTGCCCAAACCAATTTTATTATCACTTCTACTCGAATTATAAAATTTTTGGAATCTATCCTTATTATGGCAATATTACGAAGTCATTGTAAAAAGAAAAAGAAAACGAGAGGATTTTTGAAAAAATAAAAATTCAACTGAACGTATAAAAAATTCTATGAAACATATCGAACGAGGATATTCTTTTCATTATTGTATAAAAACAATGATTCGATTTATTATATTTGCAACAATTATTTCAAATCCCTCCTTCCATATCGAAGAAGAACAAACAAATGAATAATCAAGAACAAAAGTTACGAATATTTCTTAATTTCATTCCTTTTTTTGATAATAAATAGAAACGTTATCAAGTTTCATTTTAACTCCATCGAATTATAAAAATTATACAAGATTTTGTTAATATAAATAAAAACTCGCACCATTTTTCCCAAAGTAACTTCATTTCTTCCTATCCTATCCTTTTAATAAAAACGTTCTCAATTTTAATCAACTCGATCAACTAGTGACGCCATCTAATAAACCTCCTACCGCCATCTAACATCTCCTACCGCCATCTAACCTCGTACCGTTACGCGCAAACTAGACAAACTTCCTAAACCCTTATGTCCATACGTTGGAAGGCACATATTCGGTGAATACGCGTGTCCTGTTTCGAAGATAACCTCGACTCACCAACATGGACTCGACTCGTGAAACGAAAACAACGAAAATTTAGGAACGAAAAGAAACGGAACAATAACGATGTGCACTCGTTCAAGAGCCTATTATTATTATCGAGCGCGTATTTCATTAAAAACGGAAGAATGTACTCGCAAAGTGTATCAAAGTGCATAGTGTTTCAAAGCGAATATCTCGTGTGCAATTTATCAGAGTTCGCCTTCTGTGAGATCCCCCTCCTTAAAACAGAGAGAGGGAGCAGTCTTTGGAAAATGAGGTAAGTCAAAGCGAATAGGGGAACAGAATTTTATCAATTTCCTTTATGGAGAGGATTCTCTTTTCTATTCACCCATCCTTGTAGAAAACAATTATCAATTAGAAACGGAAAATGGAAAAATGATCGTAGAGGGTGGTTTCCATTTTTGTTTATAGCGCGAAATCCGGGAGGGGAGGATTGAGAAAGGAGAGTAGAGAGGAAAGGGGAGCAGCAAAGAGTTATATAGAGCGGAAAGAGGAAACGAACGTGAAAGGAAATCCAAAGAGGTTTCGAAGAATGACTACGTGGAGGAGCTTTGTGCGAAAAGGTAGTCGTTTGTAGTGGACGACAGCGCGAGCAGCCAGAATGTTCAAAGAGATTTCCCTTCCTTCTTCCTTCGAATGTCGCCCTTAACTCTCTCTCTCTCTTACTCTGTCCCGTGGTTGCTCGTTTATTCGATCGTGACTCCTCGATACATGTAAACGAACGATCGATCAGCGTGTCAACGATTCGATGGTTAAATCGGTTAAATCTCTCACCTGGTGTCTGCCATCCAGCGATGGGATTAAGCGGATCGCGAGTTCGCGAATTAGAAAATTCTGTATAATGAAATAATCTTTTTTTTTTCTAAGATTTGAAGAAAAATATAAAAAAAGGAAAAGGATTCGAGACAAATTTAGAAATTTTAGGTTTAGGTTTAATCTTACAAGAAGCTTTCGTTACTATTTCGACAAAAGTAGTTATTTTCTCTTTAGATTTTTAAGTTTAAATTTAATTAAAGGAATCTTTGGTTCGTTGGAAAATTGTTCCAATACTCGCGTCGAGCTCGATCCCATCGCTAGGCTCGATACACACCGAGAAGCGGGAAAACGGTTCAATCGACAAAATGGATTGTCGATAGCGTAATGCGGCTTCGACAAGCTTTGTGGATGTAACACAATTATTTTACGCCGATACAGAAGTTCCCCTCCGCCCCCCTCGTTAAATCTCCCTTCCTCCTCTTCCCCGAACGAATCTATGTTAATGATCGTGTTTCTGCGTTATTGAACGATGTCGAAGTCATTGCTCGAGTGGCGTGCTGCTATCGACAGCACGCGTCAACTCTTCGCGCGATCTATGAATCTTTGAACGAAATTTCAATGAACCAAACGTTTCTCTGACATGGTCGTTTATCGCGCACACAGAGAATATAAATTTCGTTTAATCGGTTCATCGATAAAAGCAGCTCTCTTTTTCTCGTTTGTTATACGCGAAGAGAAGAGCTCGGCTCTTGACGAGTCGATACGAGGCAATTTCTCTCTTTTTAATTCCTCCCCTTAGAACGTTCTTATTAAAGGAAAATTTCTCGAGAAAAGTAATTTCGTTTTTCTCTTCGGATTTTTTAATCTACGTTTACTTGGAGAAGAGAAGAAAATTCGTTCGTCTTCGAATAACTTTAATAAACTTTCTTTTTTGCTTTCGTTCGCCTCTATTAATTGAGAAAAATCGGTAGATGTATCCTTTCTTCGTAATAGAGACGATATATTGTATTGTATTTTCGAGGAAATACAGGGAGGAGAAAATCGTTACAATTTTTTTTTCTGTCGCAGGAGTGCAAGCACCTCCGAGGAACGATTCGGTACGTTTGGAGCCAGGACCTCTGAGCGGCGCCGGAGCGCTATACGTCGCCGCGACCTGCGCATGCGCCTTGATACTAGTGGTGGGGAGCGTGGCGAGCGCCTTGTACATACGCAACAGCAAGGCTCGAATACAAGAGTCGCAGTAAGTGTATTATGAGCAGAATTTCATACACTATTTTTCTAAACTCTAAAAAACTCTCTCTCTCTATTCTTTCTCCCTTTTTTCTCTATGATTTTTTTAACTACGATTTTCCTTTCCTCTTCATCGTTTCGTTTTCACATTTCAACGTTTCTCCATTGCTCGAAAAATTGAAATTGTGAATAAACGGACGGAAAATCAATTTATTATTATCCTCCCGAAATATTATCGCGAGGAGCGATGTAAACAGAACGCGTAACGGGCGCGTACACATCGATGATCGTCGATGAATAAAATCGCCTGGGGATCGTAAATTACCGTAAATCGGAACGGAGATGGAACAAATATATCGGATTTCGTTTTCGGATAACGAACCTTTAAAAATGCAAATTTCCAACCGTTGAACCGGTAAAAAAAAATCCTAGCGGATTTGTTCGATTTTTCAATTTTTTCCCCCTCTCCGCCTATCCTAATTTCACGGACCAATCCAAAAAAAAAACAGAAGAAAACTTGCGATGCGATTAGCGGGCAGCCAATATGCTCGTATCGCATATCTCAAGAGTTTCTCAAAGGTTTGACGAGCCAAGATCTTTTGCCTCGGATCGATGGAAGGAGAGAGAAAGATTTCCACTCTCTCTCTCTATCTCTCTCTCCCCCTCCTCTCCTCGGGAAATTCATGGGATAAGAACTCTGGTAGGAGAACTCCGTCCGCATGAAATATCCTTTCAATAAGCCCGGGTGATCCGTCTGCCACCACGTTTTATTGCGCCAGCTTACCTTCTCCCAAGAAAGGAGGAATCTCCTTCGCCTCCTCCTTCGCGGAATTAACTAACCGCACCGGTTAATTGAGGTACCCGCCACCTTCGCCGTCTATCAATTCTATTACAATATATACGCACGAATATTAAATTCACAATTAATATTATCCTCCTGCTTTACCGATCGAGACGAATGGAAATTCTCTCCTCGAGAAAAGGCAACGTCGTTCAAACGAAAAATTGAGATTAAAAATTTTAATGCACTTTCGTCGTTCACCCCGTGATATCTCTTCTAACGGGAATACTTTTATCAGAGGAGGGAGGGGAATTTTCACAAGGAGGAAAGTGGCCGATTGATTGTCTCTACGGAGGGACGTATATTAGCCCTTTTTGAGCCCCCTTGATGACGATCTATATATACATTCTTTCCTTTTAAGGAGGAGGGAAGAAGGCGAGATTTTACATCCGTTCGCTCGAGTAAACACCGACCCTCGTCGTCGTCTCGATCTCGACGTCGCACAAAGGACGATTGGGCGGGGAGGAGAGCAGGATGCTCTTTGCGGCTACGAGTACTTCTTCTTAGTAGGAATTTTCTTACGAGAGAAGAAAATTTCAACAATTTTTTCCACTCTCTATTTTTTTCCCTCGAACAAAAAAACGTTTGATGAATAACATTTCACAATTGTGTATTGGATTGTAGTGGAAATTTTCGAAACGATGGATCGATTTTATCATTCGTAGAGACGTATTATTCGATATAAACGTAGTTTTTTTCCCCCTTCCCTCTCTCGCTCCAGCTTTTATAACCCCATTTCGCGATGTATAAATTATTAAGCCATACCTTAAGGAAGATTGCATCCGGGAAAGAAGAAGCAAAGGAGGGAAGATTCGAAGAAGTTTCGAGAGGGGAAGGGGGAAGGAAACTTTTACTCGCTTACTCTACTCTCCTCTCCTTTCTTTTTTCTTCTTCTTCTTGGGACTCGTTGCACTCACCTCGAATATATTAATTCTCCGCTTGGAGGGGACTGTCGGAATTGTGATTTTTACGTGAGATTTAAATAGAAAAATATATATACGTACATAATTCAAGAACAAAGAAGATTTAAACACTCGTTCTACTTGCTTTTAACTCTCTCTCTCTCTACTTTCTTCGAAACTTTGCGAAATTTCGAGCGTCTCGCTCCTCTTCCTTTCGTCGCTTTATAATTAATATTAATTTGCATAGTAATAACTCTGCAGCGCAAGACGGGGATTCCGTAGCGCGCGTTAAAATTAGATACGAAAATGAAATAAGTTTCATTGTGACGCATCGTAAACAGACTTTCGAAAGAGACCTTGATCGACAGAGTCGCCTTTTAATTGTCGATAAGGAAGGGAGGAGGAGGATATCGATTAAACGTCTTCGATTACCGTCGCTCGATTACACGGGATCCGTTGCGCGACGAAATTATAGAAAAATGAAGAGGGGAGTAGGAAAGAAAAGTTGGAGAGTGGGGGGGAGAGGGAAAAGCGCGCGCCCTTTGTGCGCCTGCCGCCGTTCCAATTCACCCTCAAAGTGGACCAATTGTCTCTCTCTCCTCTCCAGCTACCGTTATTAAATCTTTTGAAGTTTCCACCTCCCCCTCCCCCTCCTCCTCCTTCTCGAGGAATTTTTCGCAAGATGGAAATAGTTTTGGACGACGAATATTAATTCCAGGGGGGGGGCATTAACTGCGATAATGATGAAAACGTTGATGTTTTCTCGTCTTGTTGTTATTTGAAAACAGAATTTTTCTCAAAGTGGGGCAAATTAGAGTAGATTATAAATCTTTTGCATAGCAATATCTGTTCATGTTTTTTTACTTATTTATATTTTTATTATTTTATTATATATTTTTTTTTCATATTTTTTTATTTATTTATTCTTAAAATATAGTTTCAATTTCTTCGATGTTCATATCTCTTGAAATTTCTCGAGCATTTTTTCTCGAGATGGAAATAGTTTTGGATCCAGATGAATATTAATTATTACAACAATTATTAACTATGATGATGATAATTTTTTGAAATCTCTTCTCACGGAATTTTTCTTAAATTGAAGCGATAGTTTTTAGATAACAATATCTATTCGTCGATATTTCTTTACTTATTTGTTTATTTATTCTTAAAATATAGTAGTTTCAATTTCTTCATTTTTTCAGATTATTCAATCTCTTGAAATTTCTCCTCGAGGATATTATTTTTCTCAAGATGGAAATAGAATTAGAATATTCATCTGGATCCAAAAGCCATTAATTGAGATAATGATAAACTCGAATTTTTCTCAAAGTGAAGTATATTGTAGATTTTATTATTAAATTTTTTGAAATTTTTCCTCATGGAATTTTTCTTAAATTGGAATAATAATTTTTAAATAATCTATTCATCGATATTTATTTATTTATTTACTCTTAAAATATTCTTCACAGATTATTCAATCTCTTGAAATTTCTCCTCGAGGAATTTTTCTGAAGATGAAAGTAAAATTAATGTTCATCTGGATCCAAAACTAATAGCCATTAATTGAATTTTTCTCAAAGTGAAGTATATTTTGGAATTAAATTTTTTGAAATTTTTTCTCATGGAATTTTTCTTAAATTGGAATAATAGTTTTTGGATAATATCTATTCATGAATATTTCTTTACTTATTTATTTATTTATTTGCTCTTAAAATATTCTTCACAGATTATTCAATTTCTTGAAATTTCTCCTCGAGGAATTTTTCTCAAGATGGAAATAGAATTAATATTCATCTGGATCCAAAACTAATAGCCATTAACTGAATTTTTCTCAAAGTGAAGTATATTTTGGAATTAAATTTGTTGAAATTTTTTCTCATGGAATTTTTCTTAAATTGGAATAATAATTTTTGGATAACAATATCTATTCGTCGATATTTCTTTACTTATTTATTTATTTATTTGCTTTTAAAATATTCTTCATAGATTATTCAATTTCTTGAAATTTCTCCTCGAGGAATTTTTCTCAAGATGGAAATAGAATTAATATTCATCTGGATCCAAAACTAATAGCCATTAACTGAGATAATGATAAACGTACAACTTAAAATTGTCAACTCCTTAAAATTGTCCCTTCGTGGATTATTAAATCTCTTGAAATTTCTTCTCGCGGAATTTTATTTTCTTAAAATGGAAACAGTTTTAGGAACAGATTTATCACAATAAACGTACAATTGAAACGTACAATTCCACGTTCCAGTTTCCCTCAAAGTGAACCAATTGCGTCTCTTCACGGATTATCAAATCTTTTGAAATCTTTTCAACTTTCTTCTCGTGCAATTTTTCTGTTTATTCATTCTCGAAACGTAAACTTCCAATTTCCCCGTGAAAGTGGATCAATTGTCTTTTCACAGATTATTAAATCTTTTTCAAATTCTCTCGAAGCGAAATTTCGTTTAAAATGGAAAATAGTTTCAGATCTGGAACGATATATCAACATTTTTCTACTTACTTATTCTTAAAACGTACGTTTCCACGTTTATCTCAAAACGAAGCAATTATCTTGTAATAATAATTGTTAAGTCTTTTCAAATTTCTTCTCGCCAACATTTATTCCATAAAACGTACACACTTGCAAATTTTTCTCAAGGCGGAAATAATAGTTTCAGATCCAAGCAACGAACACAATAATAATCAAAAATCGCTTATTCCATTCCATTTCCCATGATATAACAATATAAAATACAATATAAACAATACAAGAATATAAAATACAATTGTATCGAATAATATACAATATAAAATATACACAACAATATAACAATATAAAATACAATATAAACAATACAAGAATATAAAATACAATTGTATCGAATAATATACACAACGCGCAACGATTAAATAATTTAATCTAATCTAAACGTTTAAACGCTTCTGCATTGACCGCAAAAAACTCGAACCGTTTCCTTCGATTCGTCCAACGGACAACATCCCCTCTCCTTTCTCCCGTGTTGCCATTTACACGCCAAATTATCACGCCGAATTATCGACGGTCGAACGGAACGAAGGCGAAAACGTATATAAAAAGCGTAAACGGGCGCTCCCCCCTCCTTCCTAAAAAGCGAACACAAAGAATCGTGGGAGGGGGAGAAGGAGGAAAGGAACCGCGCAATATTTGAAATGGTCGCCCCTCTTCTCCTCTCGTCCAACTTTTTTCCCGTGGAAAATCGTGGATTTACCAACGGCCGATAAATCCGACCGAAATATCGGAATTACTATCTCTCTTTCTCTCTCTCTCTGGAGAATTTTAGTCGGTTGGTTCTCCTCGCCGGCCATCTCTCTGATATCTAGCACGGCGCAAAGGGGAACGGAGCAGTACCACCCTCCTTTGAAAATTTCGGCCCCGCGGGCCAACCGGTAATTTGACACGGCGCGAGCATCGATCGTGGCGGATGTGTTATCGTCGCGGGACTGCAAACGAACGAACGAACGATTTCGAAAGGATTTTCTGGCTCGGAGGCCATCGATGATTGCGAAGAAATTTGAAATTTTCCTAAAGATGTTTCTGAAATATATATATAATTAGTTACATCTACTTTAATTAATTTAATATATATATATACGAGAAATGAGAAAAATCTTTTTAAAGTAATTTCTACGAGGAAAGGGATGCGCTTTGCGATAAGACGGCCTAATTTGAATATTTCTGGTACGAGGAAAGGCACTTAAAATTCCTCTACCCCTAAGTTCACGGTGGTTATCTCACGGAGGAGATGGAAGTTTTATATCACGATTTTATAATCTTCTTTAAGTCCTTCCTTTCCTCGACGTCCCGTCGTTCCGCTCGGTTTCCATTTTCTCAAAATTTTCCAATTTTTTTTTTTTTTAATCTTTCGAAAACGAAGGGAAACGATACAGCGTTTCGAAAGATTCCGTTTCACGAATCTTCCCTTGCAGGAAAACGCTGCCCTGCTGCAGCTACTCGGCGGCGGAAACTGGCGGCCTCGCGAGAAGTTCCGTCCTGGTCAGGGTCGACCCACGGCCCGGCAGCGCCAATTCAGGCAGCTACGCGACCATCGCCGATCTCGAGCCGTTATACGCGAGGCCGTGCGGCTCCAGGGCGAGTTACTACGCCTCCAGCCACGTCACGCATCTCAGCCAGGTATCGTGCAATTAATCATACGTATCACGAAGGGAATGGTATTGGCTTGGAGCGGCGGTGAGACTGGAAAAGTGTTAAGGAAATTAGATTGTCGAGTTTCGATTTTGAAGAATTGGCAGAATTATTAAATTGGATTATTATATATTTTTATATATATTTCGAAATTATAAAATACTCTCAAAATACTCGGTTAGAAAATATTATCAAGTTAAGATCAATTTGTATTATCTTTAAGCTGGTTGATGGTTGATAGAAAATATTGTTTTTGAAATTTGAATCCCTTTTTTGATTAGATTGGATTATATTATTTACGTGATTTCTTGAAGTTACAAAATACTCTCGCAGTTACGAGTGAACAGTATCGTTCCCTGAAATAACGTAACAGGTTATTAAGGAACGAAAACAAAACCGAAAGTAAATAAAGAAATCCTTGACTTGCGCCAAGCCAAGATCGATTTCAAGCTCGTGAATGTTTCTCTTTAAACTAATGTCTTAAACGTATTGTTATTATTGTCTTTGAAATTTCACTCTCTCTTTCCCGCATATATTTCAATCTTTTAATCTGTATCATTCGCACGATGTACGTATCCATCGGAATTAGAAAATGCTGTCGCAGCACTACGACTGTACGGCGCACACGTTCCGTGAAATAACGTAACAGGTTTAAGGAGCGGGAACAAAGTCGAAAGTAAATGAGAATCGCATTTCCCCTCTTCGTCTATTCCTTCTCTCTTTCTCTTCTCCTCTTCCAATTGCACGCCAGTTCTTTCGCACGAGACAGAGACGATACGATTACTCTTCTCTTTCTGCTTCGTCCACGTCGCGTGCAAGACGAGAGAGAGAGATAGACAGAAACAGAGACGATACGATTACTCTTCTCTTTCTGCTTCGTCCACGTCGCGCGCGAGACGAGAGAGAGAGATAGACAGAAACAGAGACGATACGATTACTCTTCTCTTTCTGCTTCGTGCACGTCGCGCGCAAGATAAGAGAGAGAGATAGACAGAAACAGAGACGATACGATTACTCTTCTCTTTCTGCTTCGTCCACGTCGCGTGCAAGAGAAAGAAAGAAAGAGAAACAGAGACGATACGATTACTCTTCTCTTTCTGCTTCGTGCACGTCGCATACGAGACGAAAGAGAAAGAGAGAGAGAGAAAGAGACGCTCGAAAACTTGATCGAATTTGCGGTCGTGGGGAGGGTGGGGCGAGGGCCGTTTTCCGCCAACAACTCCTCGCCCCTCCTCCTCGCCTCTTTATTCACTCTATTTCAAACCTTGCTCACGCTTGCCTCCGGAAACTGGTACACGTGTTAAATCCCTTTTCCCTTCCTGTTCTTTCTCCCTTTCGCTCCTCTTGGAATCTTGTTGTTGGAAGCTTCTCCTTGGAGAGATGCTCTCCTCTCTGGGGAAGGGAAGGGAAGGGAAGGGTTGGAAAGAAGGTTTGCTTATGGAGGAACGTCTTATGTACACTTGATTTGCGATACGAGAAGTGAGAAAGGGGATACGTTCTTTCTTTTCTTTTTTTTTTTTTTTTTTTTTTTGGATGGATAAGCTGATTCGATGGATAATACTTGTTAACATTTTCCAATCTGCTATTTTGAAGCTGTGAAAGAGGAAAAGAGAAATATTAAAAGAAAGTATTGTTATTAACGAATTATTAAATTCGTATCGGAAGAATTTTTTTTTTTTTTTTTTTTTTGGATGGATAAGGTGATGGATAACACTTGTTAATATTTTCCAATCTGCTATATAAACTATTTTGAAGCTGTGGAAACAAAAAAGAAAGAATATTGAAAAAAAATATATTATCAATTTAAAAGTAACTTAAATTATCAAATTCCTTGCTTCCCTCCATATACCCCACGATCAAACGAGATGGTAACTTTAATATTATTCTTTTGATTTGAAACGCAAATTCGAATCCCCCGTCGTACCTGTTACAAAGGGGATATTACGACCGAGTGGTATAATTGCGTAAAACGTTGATCGATGCTCGGGTGAATAATTAATAAAGCGGGGAGAGAGAGTCGACAATTTACAATTTGGATGGAGGAAAAGGCGGTCGTCGAAGCTCGCTCGCCTTCCTTTCTCCTTGTTCTCGATCCCTGCGTGTGTTCGTCGAGAGCGCGCCACCAGCGATCTCTTTGTGATCGCACGGAATTCAAATTTCAATGGGAACCGGGGTAAGGCGACTTTCTCTGTTCGGTAAAGAAGATCCCCTCTCGATCGACTCATCGAAAGATTGTTTGATCGGAAAAGGATATTTCGTATATCTCGTCGCACCTTTCCTTCCAAAATTTCTTATGCTTGTACACGTAGAACGGGAAGGAAAAATTAGAAATAAAAAAAAAAGTATTTGAAAAAGAAAGAAAAAGAATCGTATTTAAAAATTTATATATCTGAATTCCTCTCTCTTCACGCGTCTAAAACGAAAAACGAGGGAGAGGAGAAAGAAGAAAAAGGAGAAATACGTACAAGCAAGACAGAGAGAGAGAAAAAGGGAGGGAAGGTTACAGAGATCGCGCAAATGTCGAATAAATATGCAATGGAGTTTGGAAAGAGCAGCGAGGCATCGCTCGATTCGCGTAACAAAGTCTAGAGGGGCACTTTCCGCCCGCGAAACGAGCGTTTTACATTAATTTCCCGGGGAAAAAGAAAGTGGGGTACTACCACCTGTGCTTTTCGCTATTCAAAGAGAAGAGAGAGAGAGAGAGAGAAAAGGTTACACACGCGGTTACCTTCTTCCTTCCTCTTGCTAAGGAACCCTTGTGGATGGTGAAAGAGAGAGAGAGAGAGAGAAGCTGGAAGTGGGTCTCCTCCTCCTGTGATTGTTTCGGCTTTGATCTTGGATCAATTTACCGGGTATATACGCGTATATGCCTCAACCCCCCTCCTTCTCGTCTGTCCTCGTCTGAAACGCGCCACCAACTTTGTTGCACCGATACGAAGAGAGAGAGAGAGAGAGTCTTTATAGAAACGTGTGCAGATAGCGATGGGTTCGAGTACGTCGCGAAACGTGGAATAAATTCAAAGGATAAGAATTCTTTGTAAGTATTGCATAAGGAAAGTAATCGTGAACGCGACGAAGATCTTGAAGAAATTTTTCTGTTCATTGAATTTAAATTTTCGCTCGTATATACACAAATTGTGATTTATTAATGTTATGGGGAAAAAATTGATCGAAACAAAGAAATAAATAAATTACATATATTGGAATGAATTTAATTGAAATTAATATTAAAAAGAAAAAAATTTCAATTTATATATCATTCGTTCAATTTTAAAAAATTAATTAGAATAATTATTACGATTATTCATATTATTTAATATGTAATTTTATTAATTAGTATAAAATTTTGATATAATAAAATTAAATTATTTTATTTTATAAGTATTTTTTATATTTAATTAATTTTATTAATTAATAATACATTATTATTGTGTATATTAAGTTTTTTTTTTGTTATATTTATTTATTTTTGAATAAAATATTTATATATATATATATATATATATATATATATATATATAATTAAATATATATATATTCAATATTATTTATATATTTATAAATAATTATATATATATATAAATATTTATTATATATCAATTCTAAACAAATTCCAATTCTCTAATAAATATCTATTCTTCACGTACTCGTCATTCTACTTCGAAACTTGCGCGTTCCACCGTTCTCGATCCCATCGCTAAGATCCAAGCAAAACCGCCAACCAGCCCGAGGAGGCACGGAGCGCGAATATACACGTGTAATACGTACAAGAAGGTATGTGTGCGCGCGCATGTAACCGCCATCCTCGAGGTTGGGAAACGGTTATCCTTTAGCCGTGCGCGCAACGATCTCGTTCGCGCCCTCTCTTCTCAAAACTCGCCCAGTCATGTAATCCAGCAACGTCTTATCCCTCCTGTAAAACGATACGCTTGAGATCCATCCACCCATAACGCCGAAGAAGAAGCCATTACTGCTCTGTCCACCTGACAGAGAGAGAGAAAGAAAGAGAGAGATAGTGAGACTACTTCTAGAGTCCTCTACGGAACAGATGCGTCTCCTCCCTCCCCCCTCTCCCGCTTTCCCCGATAAACTCGAAAAGGAACAACCGGTCCAATCCTATCCCCTCTCCCTCCCGCCCGTCTCGCCGAGCGAGATAACACCAATCGGCCCGTCACACCACAGTCTCTCCGACCAATCGGAGACGGGGACGGCGTGCAACACGTCTCAACATGTGTGTGTGTGTGTGTATCGTCGCGCTCCTATTTCTATATCGTCTCCTTCGCGTGTATTTTAATTGCAAATTTTTTTTCCTTCTTTTCGCACAGTTCTTTGCACACTGTTGGCCGAATCCACCGACGGCTCGAGAGAGACGATAGGTTCTCGATTCTCCCCTCTCTCTCTCTCCTTTACTTTTTGTTACTGTGGTCGAAAAGCAGAGCGGAGAAAAGTCGCGCGCTCTCCCCTCCCCCTTTCGAAATCTAAGGGAATTAAATTATTTAAATAGTTGGTGTATTCATGAAGTTGGAGGGGGAAGGGGGATAGTTTAGATAGATGGGTTTCTTTTTACCTTTTGTATTTAAAAATACAATGATCGAACTTGAGGTAAAAAAAAAGATTGTGGTAAAAGTTTTCAAAGTTTTTCTTCTTTCTCTTTCTTTTTTCCCCCTCCCTCTTCCCGGAATAAATTTTCCTGTTCTTCTCGGATAAAAATGGTGGACAAGGAGGGTAAGGGGAATGAGAGAAGATGGTGAAAGGTGGGTTCCTTGAAAAAAGAAAAAAAAAAAGAAAAAAAGAATCCGAGTACAATCCAAGATCCTTCCGTTATTAATTAATCCGTTTGCCTCGCTTTTAAATCGAATCGACGGAATTATTAAATTATCGGAAGGAAGGGCGGATATTGTTAATTAATTATCCGACTTCAAGTTGAAAAGTTTCGCCTGGAATGGTTTCTTTCCTCAGAAAAAAAAAAAAAAGAAAGGAAATGAAGGCTCCCCCGAAAACTGTGGGGGAGAGGGGAGGGGACGCGACGTTTGACGAGAGAGAGAGCTCTCTCGATAAATAAATCGAATTGATGCATTGCACGTATCCGGCAAAAAGTTCGCCGGTGGCGCGCTGTTAAATCAATAGCGACTCGATTGTGATTGTATAAAAAAAAAAAAAAAAAAAAAAGCGATTTGTCAATCTAGATTCGGTACAAGAAGAGATAGAATAAATAAATAAAAGGGAAAAGATCGTGTAGATTGTCCTTTCCTTTTTTTTTTTTTTTTCTCCCCCCCTCCCAATTTTAACGAAAAGCAAAGCTTTATCTTCGAACGATGATGCAATTAATTCGCACGATGCATAAGCGATATCATCGAAATCAATCGCGGCAAAACACGGCCAAGCGCGAAACAAATGATAATAAACGAAACGATCGAGGAGGGGGAGGGAGGAGAAATAATATTTGTAGCTCGTATTCGCGGTATATTTTTCCTCCCAAAAATTCTGCGACTGAACGTTTGCGATTGCACGTCTATCGTACAGTACAATAACGAATCTGTTCGTTAAAATTGCCATATTAGAAAAAAAAAAAAAAAAAAAAAATTATCGTGCAAAATGCGATCAAAACCACGATCTAATCATCCGCCATCATCGTTGTAACGCAGGCGAATAAAGCAAAGCGTTTGATAATCCGATTATGATACCCCCTCCCCCCCTCCCCTTCCTTCTTATTTTTATTTTTATAGCGCCACGGCGCTTGCTCGTAATTCACTTGGGCGGAAGAGAGGAAACCCTGTTACTGGTTGCAAACATTATAATTAAAAGTGGTAGAAGCGTGGTCCGGTTATCGCCGGTTTAAACCAACGACGAAAAGCAACGATGGAAGCATCCGTTTTTACTCTCCATAATAACGAAATTATTGCACCTCTTGTCTCTCTCTCTCTCTCTCTCTTTCTCTCTAGTGGCCGCGATTATCGCAGTTGAACAAAGCACGCTCGCTTCCACGTTCCACTATTTATATTTATAAGCTTATTCTCCGCCCGTCGAAATTCCACCGCCTCTCGAAATTCCGGCGCCGTTTCTTTTCATACGATTATTATTTAAATCTCTCGTCGCCTCATCGTCTCGTCGTATTTTCATTGACGAGAAAAAAATGGGGGAGGGAACAATGTGGGGAGAAACAATTTGGAAACTGATAATGGAAACTGAAATAATCGAATAACTAAAGATCATTATAGTGAAGAGGAATCGTCTCTTATTTTTCAAATTATTTTGTCAAAAATCGGGATAGAGAAATTCTTATTTATTTATTTACTTACTCTGCCCCCCTCCCTCCCCTTTACAGATTCGCGCGCACGTGGTCGTGTCCGGTAATAATTTGCACGCGTCGCGTTAATGCTTCTCGAAGCGTTCGAGCCCTCCCCTCTTCCTTTCTCCTTCTCCCACCACCACGCTGAAACACGTACACACAAAGAGGCCGTTGCACGCGTAGACGCGTGCAAATGGGATGGGAGGGGCCGGAGGCAAAACTGCGGAAAATTGAAATTAATGAATAACCGGCCTCCCCTCCCCCTGTTTGCTCCCCGCCCCCTGCTCCTCCTACGCAACGCGGGGACCCGGTGGAAAATCGTCGTGGAACAAAGGGGAGTGCGGCTGGAATACGATGGAAACGACGATATAAAAGCGCGAGGGTTGTCTCCTTCCTCCCCTCCTCCCCTCCTCTTCTTCACATCGTCCTTCGGAGACACCTCTTTCGCGTCTTGTTACAGGCGACAAATGCTTTTTTAACGAGTTCTCCGTGGATGGGATTTTCTTTCGTGATGAATTATGCAGACCGAGCGTGTCAGAGAGAAAGGAGAGGGGGAAAGGGTGGAAATTGTTTAAGAATCTCTTTGCTGTCTGCTCGTCGACGGTATCAGATTTAATACTCTCGAAGTGCCTGTTAATTTACAGTCGACCGATCCTTGCGAGAAGGCGAGGGCACTCGCCGTGTCGAGGTCTGCCCTCTACTGTCGCAATCTCGTGCAGGAGGGCACCTTCGGTCGGGTCTACAAAGGCACGTTGGAACTGGCCGGAAGGGAGCAAGAAGTCATCATAAAGACAGTCACAGGTATCGATTGAATACGTTACGATAATTTATATCTAGATTTTTATTATCCGATTCGCGTGGTGAAAAAAAATAAATTCCTCGACGCGTGCTACGTATTCTTGTTCGAATTTTCGCGACGATGGTCTGCGTTAGCAACGCGCGATAAGGTAGAGAATCGTGCGTACCTACAACCGATTACACACTCGTGAGAACTTTCTTATTCGCGAAGTTTTTTCCATTTTCGAAATTCAAAGTCGAATCGAAATGAGTAATAAGAGAAACAACAATTAACAATTTTAGAAGTGGCATCGGCTTATCAAGCCTCTTTGCTGGTGGTCGAGGGGTCGCAATTGGCAGGACTGGTGCACTCGAACATAGCTTCGCTGGCTGCCGCATGCCTGGACAGTTCTTGCCCTTTATTGGCGTACACGAGCACGCCAGGCGAGTTGAATCTGAAGCTCTACCTTACCGACGGGAACCACCATCCCGGGACAAGGGATTTGGTGCACGTTGGTGCACAGGTTGCCAGAGCAGGGGCATTCTTGCACGGTCGGGGCCTCCTGCACAGGTGTGATCGCATCTCTCTACTACTTTTTGCGTTCGAGAATCGATTAGAGTGTTTTTCAATCGATTTGTTTTCACGCAAACGTGACTAAGCGACTGGTAGATAGTCAAATACGCATTTATTCGTGTCACACGAGTAAAAATGCGTTATGCAAAGAGAAGCCACTTGAGAAAAAAAAAAAAAAAAAGAAAGAAGGAATCTTCAAATAGATCGTGTTTATATACGAGAGAGAAATTGGAACGTAATCGAGGGTATATACTTTTACAGGGATATCGCTGCCAGAAATTGTCTGATCGAGCCAAGCAGTCTTCGTGTCCGATTAGCCGATACGGCTTTGGCGCGAGATCTCTTCCCTCAGGACTACCATTGTCTCGGTGATAACGAGAACAGACCAATTCGTTGGATGGCCTTGGAGACCCTCCAGCACAATCAATACAGCACTGCGACAGACGTGGTGCGTATCACGAAGCACGTTGCCACGATCTAAAGTTATTTAAATTACTCCTAAAAATAATTGTATATTATTAGCGTTAAATGTAATTATAGTGCGAGATATAATTGCTCTTTTTTTTTTCTTTTCTTTTTTTTTTTTTTTTTTTTTTTTTACTTTGGATTTGAATATACACGATTTATACATATATAATAGTGTTTGCAATACTCATATGGTGGAAAAAAAATTACTCCAAAGTACACACAAAAAAAAAAAAAAAAAGAAAAAAAAAAAAAGAAAAAAAATTATTTAAATCAAAAAGATGTAACGAACAGTTAGTTAATTTACTTATTAATAATACATACGCTTCATTAAAAATGCATGCATAATGCAATTTCTGTTGCAATATTATCGAACTGATACATAGAATACAAAGTGTATAGTTACTTGCAACAAATTATCATTTTCAAGTGACATTGTCGGAGATATGGTAGACATTATCGAGGAAACTTAAAAATTGAAAAAAGCCACATGTCATAAATATGAATAGAATTAATGAATATTAATGACAAAAGAACTTGGAAAGGAATTGCAATCCAAATCCATTGTTTCAAGCTTCAAATATTTGGCTGGAAATTCATTCATCTTGTTTGAACGTTTAATTAATATTTTGCTCGAGCATCGAATGATTCCAACTCGTCGAAGATAAAAAAAAAAAAAAGAATAGAAAAGGACGCATCAATTGTATCGCATCAATTGCTGCTTATTATACACTTCGAGAGACGGAAAATTGTTCACATATTTAAAAAAAGCACTAGGAATAACATTTTTTTAATCTTTGCATCCGATAACGAACGGTTTAAACGAATGATACCGATGTAAATAACACACGGATGATTCGCTTTTACCGACCGATCCTTCCATCGATTTTTCTCTCTGTCTCTCTCTCTCTCTTTCTTCTTCTCATTTTCCCTCTTCTTTCTCGTTCCAGTGGTCGTTCGGTGTATTCTTGTGGGAATTGGCGACGATGGGCCAGCAACCGTACGTCGAGGTCGACCCGTTCGAAATGATGGCGTGTCTTCGGGACGGTTACCGACTGGCCCAACCGAGACCCTGCCCGGACGAATTCTTCGCAGTGATGGCCGTCTGTTGGTTAGGATTGTCCAGGGATCGGCCGACCATGCCTCAACTCCTCGCCTATCTTCAAGACTTTCACGACGCCCTCGGCGGTTTCGTTTAAAAAAATTAAACTCGATATTAAACAGTTCCTTCGAAACACGTACACACACGTACACGTACACGGAGTTAAGTCTCGAGTCGGAATCTTTCTGAAAGAAAGAAAGAAAGAAAAAAGAGATTATGAAATGATACGAAATCTTTGAAAGTATACACGGATAAAACAACAGGTACGTCCAAATGGTGGTGGTTAAAAAAAGGAGGAAATGGAAAAAGAGAAAAATTGGAAATTGAAAATCACTGCCCATTTGCGATTATCGATTCGTCAAGCGACGGTTTGTTATTTACGATATTCGATTTTCTGTTCCCTCGTATCGTGGAAGGGCCGCGCATTTTTTGTTTTCGAAATTTCCCTTTTTTTTTTCTTTTCGAAAAACACGCGGATTTAAAAATGATTCGCTGGTGGACAACAGTGTGTAGATGTAGATAGATAGATAGATAGATAGATAGATAGATAGATAGATAGATAGGTAGATAGAATCGCGACCCTCTCCCCTCCCCCTCCGTGATCCGACGATGAAAACATCGACGCGCGTGTAATATATCCGTCCATAGCAGTTAAAAAAAAAAAAGAAAAAAAAAAAAAAGAAACCTGAAGCGCACGATATTCCTTTTTTTTTTTCTCTCTCTTTCGTTTTTGTTTTTGTTTTCTTTCGCGCGAAACACGACGAAACATCCGCGGATGAAAACCCGCGTACGAGGGCGCCTGTGAACCTGCAACCAGTGTCGCTGCGCGCGCAGTCTTTCACAGCCATGCTTGTTGCATGCGAACTTTATTCTCGAAACTTCTCGCTTTTCTCTCTCTCTCTCTCTCTCTTTCTCTAAATATGCATATATCGTTCCATCTCTTCGTGAAAAAAGAAAAAAAAAAAAGAGGAAAAAGAATCTCAATTTACGCGATGATCGCTTACTTTTCGAATCGCAACGAGCGCAACGATCAAAAAAAAAAAAAAAAAAAAGAATTTTGTCCGAAATCGAAAAATGTCGAGACAAATGGGGGAAAAAACTACTATTTTTCTAGACTTTATAAGCTCGCGTCGATATTTTGACATTGTACATTTAATTAGAACGCGCGCGTGAATAACGCGTTATTCGGTCGGTAATTTCAGTCCTGCGAAAAGAAGAAGAAGAAGGAAAAAAAGGAAACAAAGTTTTTCATTCTTTTTTTCTCTCGAATATCTGTTTTGCAAAAGTACATTCGGGATATCGGTCGATGGTGTAAGAGATCACGATATTATGTTACGTAAGAATATACTTTTTACGTATATGTATATATATATCGAGAATAAGAAAAACTCTCGAGCAGAGCGTTAGAGCATTAGGCGGAGTGAAATTATCTATGCGGTTATCTACAGTGTGTGTTGTACACCGGTGTATATAGGTGGCGTTAACCTGGAAAAAAAATATTTGCTTGCAACCATTTTATAAATAATGCATTAAGTTCGAAAAAGGGGAAAGTACGAAGCGAGAGGGGAGATGGCGAACAGTGGCGAAGAAAATGGATCGCCTCTTTGCTGTTCGACGAGAAATTAATTCTCGAGGAGTATCATCGAAAAAGGGAAAAATCTACTCTCCTATATTTTACATAAAATTTCGCGTAAAAATCTCCAAGATTAATTATTAAACGTCGAGATGAATAAAACTCGAGGAATCGATATCGCGAATGTATTTTGCGCAAAAATTTAAGAGAGACTTGCTCGACAAAAGAATTGCAGTGACCAACGTTACTAACGCAGTAACGCAGTTTCGAGGTTATGTTTGTGCGCGCCGTTGTTAACGAGACGATTTGTCCAAACGAGAGAAAAAATTTCAACATTTCTAATTTCCCCTCAATTATTTTTCCGGTTTTCGTTCACAGTTCTCTCCGCACTCGTATTATATTTTCACACTCTTCGAAACATTTATATACATGACATCAATAACGAAGGTAAATAAGAAAGGAAAAACAACTTCATATTATGTATTTATAAGAGCAAAATGATGTATTTTCGTCACAATCAAAAACGCAATCTTGTCTCGTTAAACACGTTCGTCGTCGTAAACCTTTGAAACGTTGCTGTTCGCGTCGCGTTTCGTCCGACAATTCGACAAGATCCTCGACCATTTTTAACAGCGACATTCGTCCACCAGATCGCGCTCTCGTCGCGTTTGAGCGAGGCGACGTTTAAAAGACGTTTAAAGAAAAGCGAACAACGACGGGGGAGAAGAAGAAGAAGGACCTTGTCGATGCGTGCACACCGTTGCGTAAATGGGCGGTACATACAGAACTCGTAACTTCGTATTTATGTATCTATTTAATAGCACATCGCGCAACAAAGTCACTTAATCGAATCGATATCCACCACCGCGTCTCGCGTCTCCCAATTAAGCTCGGATTTTCACTTTTATCATATATCGCCTTCTCGAGTGGCCATCCCACTCGACATTTCTGTCTCTTCTACGGTTCTAGCTATTTGACACGCATGTATGTAAGTATACGTATGGTATGGTGTGTGGTCAAAAGTGTCAACAAGGATGTTATCTAATTAATTATTAAGTAAGATAAGGGATGTACATAGCGAATTTTAAACGGTGAATTGTAAAGATCGCTGCACGATACACTTAAC
The DNA here is from genome assembly GCF_003254395.2 of Apis mellifera. NCBI lineage: Eukaryota > Metazoa > Arthropoda > Insecta > Hymenoptera > Apidae > Apis > Apis mellifera. The sequence continues at coordinate 11,107,584 of NC_037647.1, read as the reverse complement.
TCGCGTTATTTAAATTACGTATTTATTCGGATATGTACGTACAAGAGAACACTTCTAGTCTCTTTCTCTAGTCTCGATCGATTTTATAACGATAAGTTAATCTCGTAATATCGAGCTTATTAGAAAAGCGTATTTTTAAACTATTGATTACCTTTTTTGTACATGATGTTGTACAACTTTGACATAATTTATATATACACTTATACATATATATAACGTTTTGCTTTCGATTTATATAAAAATCGACTCGAGCGAGACGGAAGATTCGCCGCATTTCGGAGAGGAGAAGAAAGTCGTTGGATTTGAAAAAAACAAGGAACGGCGGCGAAAAATCCCTGAAAAGACGCGAGATGACGTAAAACACACACGTTTTTTAAATGTATTCGATGTGTAAATGTCGCATGTTCCTGACTACGACCATTAATAACTTTATCGCACTCTCTCTCTCCCTCTCTCTCTCTCTCTCTCCCCAGTTTTCGTACACACTTTCCTTCTCTTCAGCAAGCATCTATAAAAATGCTAAAAATCCACCATCGTTTCACGGTAAATGTGTACGGCTCACGGGCATATTTCAACTAACCACTAATTAATATTACCCCGCTATTTAAAATAATTATCACTCTCTCGCTAAACTGTTCATTATATACGACGTTTATTCATCCTAAAGTCGAGTTTCATTTCACAAACGAAATCGTCGTCGACTTTATAATACCGATGTGTATAATTCACCTTAAGAGATTAATCGTAGAGATAAGGGATCCTCTTCGATGTCTTATTCTCCCCACTCCTTTCCCCGCCCGCCTTCGTTTCATCAGTGTGGAGGAACAGGGTAGGCCAGCGCTGCACACTTTTTTTTATCTCGCTATCTCGCCGTTTCTAGAAGAGGAAGACGAAGACGAAGACGAAGAAGAAGAAGAAGAAGACGAAGAAGAAGATGAAGAAGAAGAAGAAGAAGAAGAAGAAGAAGACGAAGACGAAGACGAAGAAGAAGAAGAAGAAGAAGAAGAAGATGAAGACGAAGACGAAGACGAAGACGAAGAAGAAGAAGACGAAGACGAAGAAGAAGAAGAAGACGAAGACGATGAAGAAGAAGAAGAAGAAGAAGAAGAAGAAAAGCTTCGTGTCACCCTCTTCTCTCCCTTTTTTACACGCACTCGAAGAGGAAATCGGCGGTATCCGCCCCCCCCCCCCCTCCCCAAAGACAAGCCCACCTCATCTCACGAGACAGTTCCAATCGACTGTAAATAATAATCTCTAGCGAATAATAAGTGGTGCGCCGAGTGAGTTGATTTGTGATTGCAGATTCTATTATTTCCTACGACGATTTACGGGATTATTTTTCAACGGAGAATGAAATATACGTGTTAAAAAAAAAAAAAAAGGAATTTTTCTTCCCCATCCATCGATAATATCTTCCCAACCACGGAATTGGATCAAAAGAAAAAAAAGAGGAATCTTTCTTCGATAAAAATCAATAATTCTTTTATTTTTATTGAAAAATAATGGTAATTCTAAATACTCGTTAAATTTTTCTAAATTCTTTTACATTAATTTCATCTCGAGTCAAAATTGAATAAAAATTCATCGTCACGATAATATATACTAACCTAACCTCTTATTTATCTAACCTCGACTTAATTTCTTACTTAAAAATTTTTCACGAATAATTATCCTACAAAATATTTTTAGAATGCAGAAGAACTCGAGAGGAATTCATTTTTTCAACTCGAGAAAAAAAAAAATCGAAGCAGCGTGCATTCGAATCGTACCACGCTCTGCAAAGAGCGCGGTAAAGGTACACCTCTGCGTGGCGCACACGGGCTGCTGCTGCTGTGGTAGGAGAGACCCTTTCTAAAATCGCGGGAGCCGACCGGAAACGGTGCGAAGGCCCCGAAAGAGGAGGACGAGGAGTGGGGGTCGAGCGTGGTCGAGCGAGTGGGGGAGGGAGAGAAAGAAAAAAAGACGCGAGAAAAGAGGTGGAGGAGGAGGAGGGCAAAGCGTGGAGGGGCACGCACTATTTCCTAATCGAAGCGAGAGAAAGAGAGAGAGAGAGAGAGAGAGAGAGCGAGAGGCAGCCGACCAACGAAAATGAAAGTGACGGAGAAAGTTGGGGCATTGTTACGGAGCGTAAGCCCAGCGTGTGACGATGTTTGTACGCCTGAAAATCCGATTTCGATTCGTGTGGGCACGCGTTCTCGCTCCTCCGCTCATGCGCATGCGCGAGTGCATGTATATATACATACATACGTATATATCGATCACGTGCGCAATGAGAATTGAAAACCTTTGCTCGCTCACGATTTTTTTTCCTTTTCTTTTTGATTATTTTTAGACGAGAAGAGGAACACGTACGTGCAATATACGTCGTTTTATCATCAAATTTTTTATAAATATTTGGAATTTTCCTTTTCCCGAGTTAAGACCGATTGTTTGTTTACCGCTGTTTGTACACGCTGTTTGTAAAACGAGTTAATAAAAAGAAGAAGAAAAGAAAAGACACATTTCCATTTTTCGAGTCTAAACATGGATAGTCGCGCGATTAATATTCGCGTAAGGGCGCGAGTCAAGGACGGTTAACTCTATAGATTTCTAAATTATCGACTATCTCTGTTTACCGGCGTTGCGAAATTCATTGCTCCGACTCGGAGAAGAAATTGGGTCGTTAAATACGAAATTTCTTTCCTTTTTTTTCTTTCTTTTCCTTTCGATCCTGAGCAATTTCCTTTTCCGTAATGAATCGTTCTTTCGAATTTGTATACAGATTTATTCGAGTGATAAACTCAAGTGAGAAGAAAATTGCTAAAATCGTTTTGTTAGCGTCTGTTGGTATTTTTCCCGAATTTAAATTCTACTCGGTAGAAAGCAAAGGAACAAGTTTAAAAAGAGGAAGCAACCTCGTTGCAAATTTTAAAACTCGTAACTCGTATATACAATAAATGTAAAAAAAAATTTCGGTTCGAATTATTATAACCGATTTTTATGTCGAGGTTATCGTTACCAAAAACGTCTCACGAATATTTGGCAGGGTGAAAGCCCTAAGTGTCCCCCCCCCACCCTCCTCTCCATACTAGTTACGCCATTCACTATGGATCATTGGTATTGCGATATCTCGAAACTTTCTCTTTGAGTTAATAAATCGTAATAGATTATTAACCACTATTGTAGCCGAAGAAAACTTTCTATGTAACAATTGATTACTTTACGTCTACTGTACACCAAGTTGAATAATTTCCAACCATTGTTGCATTGTAAATGTTGCGCAATCCCGTCAAATTCTCCCAAATTTACATACCTTTCGTTCCAACGAATATCATCCATTATCACAAAGTGGAGAGATGATCGAGAATTTGTTCGAGGAACAAGTCGAACAAAGTTGAAAATGAATATTTCACCTCGCTGAATTTTTTTTTTTACATCCGAAACAATTTTGCTTCGCTGTCAATTTTCAATTTTCGTTAAAAAACTTGACTTGTTCGAAAGTCAAGTAAACGCGTTCCGATAATTCCGTCCGTGTGGTACACAAATCGTTACAGATGCGATCGAGCAACAACAAGAAGCTCGAGGGCAAGTATCGTTTCCAGATGGAAAGAGAAAGAAAAAGAAAAGGATAAAAAAGAAACGAGAAAGAAGTATAGAAAAACGAAAACAACGTTTGCAGAAAAGTATGCGGTATTATACTCGGCAGAGAGAGAACGGAAATACGAAGCAATAAATGTACGAAGTAACTTTTTTCTCTCTCTCTCTTTCTCTCTCTTTTCCGAGAAACCGAATAGTAACAAAGTATAGAAAAGTTTCCTTTCCTTGTTACCTAATTTCCGTTTTTTACCGGTCGTCGCGATGACAAGGTTACCATTCGTCGGCCGTAACGAAGCTCTCGCTCCGAGGAAGAGAGAGATAGAGATAGAGATAAAGAGAAAGAAAGGGAAAGAGAGATAGAGGGAGAAAGAGATAGAAAGAAAGAGAAAGAGAGATAGAGGCGCGAGAGAAGAAAGGGGAAGGAAGAAAGAGACACACATACACCACACACATATTCACACACACATAGATGCACGTAATCGACGCATTAGTGCACGGCCACGACGTTAAAAGTCTAACCAACTGACATAAGAGGCGGCCGACGAAAGTGCCACCTTACATAATTCGAGCACGGGACACATTCGTCCTCGTGGAGCGTACGAGTGAAACGGATCGTCGTGGAAAAGAGGAAGAGGGAGGGGAACAAAAAAAAAAAAAAATGGATGGAAATCGTGCAAGAAGCTAATTACCGATTGTTTCGTCGAGCAGACGACGAACGCGCTTCGCTTTTTTTTGCGATTCCACGCTCGTTCGAGAAACGAGACGTTTATTACGAGACGAGGAGATACTCCGCGATCCTTCGTCGTTGAAATATTTAAACGGACGGTGTTTTTTTTTTTTTTTTTTTTTTTTCTCTCGAATAATTCTTTCGCGTTCTCGTGTTTTCAACATTCGTCCAAGGAATATTTATCGTGTATAAAAGATATAATAATATCCTTTTCAAAGGATATTATTCGAATCTTTTTTCGGAAGTTTGTGGATATTGTGGAGAGATTTTGACGCGACTTTTTTTTTCTTTTTTTAATCTCATGATATTTTTGGCGTATAATATATATAGTTAAAAATATCGTAACACCTGTCCCGATTATGCGATACGATTTATTATTATCGAATTAAAGTTAAATGCAATTACAAACGCAGGCTCAACATTTCAACAAAATGATAAATCGATAAAACCGTAAATCGCGTTTTGTTTCGCGCGGCGAGTTTTTTCAAAGTGAAGAAAAATTCCCGAGCATGATAAAAAGTTAATTTCACTCCTTCGTCTTGTATTCTTCTAAAAAGCTTTTAAGAAACGTCATACGGGAATTTTCCATTGATCCTTCTAAATTCAGAATCTAATTTTATCACTGATTTTATCACAGTTATTACTTTTAAACGGCAATTTTCTTTGGCCTTGTATTAAAAATTATAGTACTAACTGCAATAACGCAACGTTGAAATTGCATTTTACTATACGGCGGAAACAGATAAAAGCTTTTTTTTTTCTTCCTCTCTTTTTTAAAAAAGAAGAAGAAGAAAAAAAGCTGAAACGACCTTCCAGAAGACACGATAAAAAGAAAATAAATAGTTTTGTCTCAAAAATTGGTCACGAGGAATTTGTCACTGTTGCTTGATTTTGAAAAAAATAAAAAGAAAAAAAGAAAAGAAACTTCAACTTCACAGATGAATGTAACGATCACAAGTGCAACAAGTGTCTCTACATGTTCCAATCCCCCGTGAAAAATACAAATTTCAATACTTCAAGGGCGGCTATCCGTCAATTATCAATATTTTTCACCTTGGGGACAAATTAAAAATTCGACGCTTGAAAAATAATTTTCCACCTCTCTCGCCTCGCCCATCCCTCGAAACCAAAATCGTGACCGTGAGTCACATGATGAATCATAAATATATATATATATATATAAAATTTCTTCTCTTCTGAATGAAAAGAAAGGTGGATCGTTCGATATATCGGGTGACAAAACGTCGATTCGCGTTATCCGGTTCTCCTCCTCTCCTCGCGGAACCAGTTTTTCCTTGTCCGATTAAGGACCGACTGGTCGCCTCTCGCACAGCGCCCCTCGTTGCTTCGCTCATCCGCGAGAGGAGAGCCCTCTGGATTGTTTCCACCTCCCCTCCCCTCCCCCGCAATTGCCGCCGCGAACGAGACAAAGGGATATCGACCGAGCCAATTATCGATTATTTCAAAAAAGAAAGTGTGCGAGTAGGATAGATGGAATAATTCAATTTTTTTTTTTTTCGAGGCTGATATGGAGAATTGTCGAACGAAGAGGTTTTTCGGGGACAACAAAACGAAGCGGAGGATTCGAGATCTAATCAAACGTTGCGGCTATCGAGGCGAACGGGCGGCCGGGTTTAAAGTGAAACACTTGGAAAGGCGGCTCAAGGCTCCAAGGCTAGCCTTGGACGCGTTAGATTGCCTAATATTCAGGCTTCGAGCAATGCTGCGTGTCGCCGGCATCGGGCAAAAATACGCGTGAAACTGTGGCGGCGCGATCCAGCCAACCGACTCGAGATTTCGTAGATTTTGCAGATCCGAAGACAAGTCGAGTTTCCCTGGAAATCTAATTTCCTTCGAGCGGGGTCGTTCGATTGTATTTATCGTGTCGTAAACGTGACGATTTTCTGGAAAGAAATAACGTTAGAATAGACAGAGAGAGAAAAGTCACCAATTATTTATTCTTATTCGAAGCATATATTTAATCGAGATTTTGTTTCGATTAACTTTTCCCTAAGAAAAGCGGCAGCGTTGATTTTAACGCGTTACCGGCTTCGTTTCTCTCTTTTTTTGCCCGGCAAACCGCAGCAACCTTCGAAACGAATTTTTCCCACGGGACGGTTTTCGATCGTGAGCGAGATTCGCGAATATCGCGAAGGTCGACGTACGAAGCCCTGCGCTCGACGATATCGTTGATGTATCTCGTGCGCCTGCGCGCATCCGCCAACCGTACACAATGTATACACGCAGCGGCGTGCCTCACCGTTCTACCGTTCGAAAAGTAATCGAGACGAATGGCAATCGACAATTTGGAGAAGCGGAAATCCGTTCGAGAAGAAAATCGAATTAAACAAATGCTCGTCTGAATATGGTGCGAAGGGAGCGGAGAGACCTCTTAAAAATGAATCGACATCGTTTCCAACTTCGAGTTTCGTCGAAAAAAGGAGCAATTGTCGTTCGCGAAGCACAGCGTGCGATTTTATGCAGAGAGAGAAAGAGGGGAAGAAAGAAGGAGAGAAGAAAAAGAAAAAGGAAAAATGTGGCAGTCGGTTCACTTTCTAAGACCGATGACTGTTTAACCGAACGCCCATTACCGACGTGGACGTCGCGGGCAGAAGGGTTTGCGAAACGTTACTGCTACCTATACTTGTCTCTCCCGTAATAGCTGCAACATCGCAACCAATAAACGAACAATATTTGCCTAATAATGGTGATTCACTTGCACAAGCGTGTGCTCGAGTGAAAGTACGAGTCGAGCGACGGATCCTCTTCTTTCTTTTCTTTTCTTCTCTCTCTCTTTCTCTCTCTCTCTCTTTCCTTCTTTCTCTTCCGACCGGCGAACGAGCGAACGTTTTTTTTCTCCCTCCGTCTCTCTCGCTCTCTCGAGCGATACGACGCCAATGACTGGTAGCATAAACATTCTATTTTAAGACAAACGATCCTCGTCGCTCGTTCAACTATCCTCTCCTCGTTCGTACACGTGTTCTCTCTACTAGTTTGTTTTGCACAAAGTGTACCTTCGAAGCACGCATATATATATATATATATATATATATATATATATATATATATATATATATGTTCGTTTTTTTTACCGTTCGAGATATTGTTCTCTATTACATATTTATTTCTTTCTCTATCTCGTTCCAGATACACGTGTGCGTATATAAGGTAATTATCGTTTAATTGGTTCGAGCGCCGTCATTATCGCTACCAATTACCCGCTCTTCTAAAATGGATATTTTCAATAGGTCGCTTCCCAAACTTAATTATCTCCGTCTTCTTTATCTCGTGGCTTTTTTTAAACGTTTTCGATCGCGCCTAGGACGATATATTTTTAAAGCGATTTGTCGAGAGAACTGGGTTTCGAAAACAAAGTTATCTCGAAAACAAAGAACGAACGAAATTCCGTTTGGATCGTTCGCGTCGAGCGGATATTCGTCCATCTCCTTTCTTCCAGTTACGTAACGAAGAGCATCATCGATTCGTGTGTGGCTTGCGTTCAAGCTTCCTTCCTTCCTTCCTTCCTTCCTTCCTTCCTTGCCTTCGGGATGGCAAAATTTCGAATCGAAGCGCTCGTCGCGGAAAAGGGAAAAAGGAAAGAAAAAAAAAAAAAAAAAGAAACGTGAATCGCGCGGCTATAAATACTTATCGCGATTCTAAATATACGTAAAAGTTGATTAACATTACGAGAAACGATAAGGAATTGTGCGCAACACGTGCGCGGACACGCGTTTTCGTGTTCGTCCGTTGTAGTAACACAACACGGCTTATGACATAACCGTGTGTAATGTATGCGTTTAAAGGAGACCATCGTTGGATGGCGAGGAGAGCCCCCCTCCCCCCCCTCGTCCTGCTCGGGGGAAAGCAGCGCTCACTTTCACCGGGATCCCGGTGCCTTTTACATTGTAAGAGCACGCGTCCACACGTTTCTTCGTGCATCGCCGGATACGATACACTCGAATCTCGCTAACTCGGCCGACGAATTATATTACGCGTGACGATCGGATAGAAATATTTTCGCCCAACGATGCAAATTTTCATTTCCAATCGAAAAAAAAACCATTCGGTCCGATTTTTCTCTCTCTCTCTCTATCTATCTAGGATATAAATTGGGAGAAATGTATATATATATATATATATATATATATATATATATATATATATCGCACGGATGCGTAATTCTCTCGAACCATTCGGTCCGATTTTTCTCTCTCTCTCTCTATCTATCTAGGATATAAATTGGGAGAAATGTATATATATATATATATATATATATATATCGCACGGATGCGTAATTCTCTCGAATTACACGAGACCTTTCGTCGTTCTTACGTAACGTCTATCCGAGGAAGAAATATTCTCTCGTCTTTGGAAATTTTCCTTTTCCTTCGAAATCTTTGAAACGCGCGACGCGAAAGATATACGAAGATGAGCAATTTCTCGGCTCGCGAGGCAGGCAGGCAGGCAGGCAGGCAGGCCAGGCCGGGGCCTGGTGGTGAAATTGCACGCCGCCAACGTTTAATGCCACTGCATAGCGTAATTTACCGCTTTATCGTTTATCTGGATATTCTTTAATCCGGTTCCTTTTTATTTCTTTCGCATTATATTCCCCGGCTTCGGCTCCGACTTTCACCCTCCGATATATCTCGAAACCGTTTCCAGGTTAAAATATCGGCGATCGAAATTATCCGAATCGTTATCGTAAATTGTAAATTTTCACTTTCGATTATTTTCGTCGAGGGGCCGACGACACCGAATTTCTTTTTATTATTTTTCTTTCGATCGATGAATAAAATTCGATTCTCGAAATTTGATCCACTTCGACCGAAGAAATCAAGAAGAAGAAGAAGAAGAAGAAGAAGAAAGATACTTTCGCGGATAATTCCTCGTCGAATAGCCGCGTTTAATGACCATTTTCATTAATTTCATTGCCAATTAACTACTTTTTATGGATGTATTTAATAAATATGTTTACTATGTAAATGCAAACAGTGAATAATCAATCATCAAGCTTCAAAGGCTGAATTGATTAACACGTTTTAATTAAAATTCCATACGTAATGAACTATAAAGATACACAAGTAAAACATACTTTTTTTTCTCTCTCTCTCCTTTTACATTTTCTTCGATATTCAATACGCGTATAGAGATCAACCAAACCTTCGATAACGATAAAATTTCCACAAATCCAATTCCAAATCGTATATCTCTTCACACTCGCTGAAACATCGAATACAAACAAACGATTGGAGAAATTTCGAAAAAAATTCTAGAGTAGAGGAAAAAAAGTATCCCTGCTGTTCCTTTCCTTTCCTTCTTTCTTTCTCTCGTCGATGTAAAGGCACGCGGTTGAAACGCGCGCTCGGCTCGCGCAACACAAGCCGCGTCTCGTATCCTCGCTACGATACGTAAAGTAAGGCGGGCACTTTCGAATTGCATAACCGCGGCCCGCGCCTTCGGTTCGGTTATGTCAGAAGAAAGCTGGCGAGAGGAGGCTGGCTGGGAAATGTAGGTAGGCATACGAGCGCGCGCGCACGCGGCCATTACTGTCTTCCTCTCTTTACGAACGTTATAAATAAACCGACGCTCCACCTTCCCTACCGAGCATCTTCGCGTCCTCCTTTTTCTCCCTCGCCCTCGACAATTCGCCGCGAATCAACCCGTTATCCCTGTATATACGCTATACTTGCACCCCGTTATTACTAGAGCACACAACCTCCGTCTTTTTTTCTTCCCATACTTTGCAATTTTTTATTTCCTACGATAATATATATATATATATATATATATAAAATAATGGATTTGGTATTGCATCCATGGTTAATAGTCTAGGATATATAATATATATATATATATTTATATAGAATAATGGATTTGGTATTGCATCCATGGTTAATAGTCTAGGATATATAATATATATATATATTTATATAGAATAATGGATTTGGTATTGCATCCATGATTAATAATCTAGGATATGTAATATATATACTATATATAATATAATGGATTTAATATTATTTATCCTTATACTATTTGGTTATTATTATAGTTGATAATCTAGTATATTGTTAGTATAGTATAGTATATATATAATCTAGTATATTGTTATTATATAATATATATAATATATAGTATAATGGTATTATTATTCATGGTTGATATATATATATATATATATATATATATATATTACTTATTCATAGTGAATAATTAATATATATATATATATATATAGAATATTGGATTTGGTATTGCTTATTCATGGTAATAGTCTAGTATATATATAATATATAATATATATAATATAATGGATTTTATATTACTTATTCATGGTTGATAATTAATATAAATATAGAATATTGGATTTGGTATTGCTTATCCATGATTAATAGTTTAGTATATATATATAATATATAATATAATGGATTTTGTATTACTTATATGTATATATATACAGAATAATGGATTTGGTATTGCTTATCTATGATTAATAGTCTATATAATATATATAATATATATACTATATATAGTATAATGGATTTGGTATTACTTACCCTTATACTATTTGATATTACTATGATAATCTAATATATTGTTAGTTGATAATATATATAATGAGAAGAATTTGATTGTTTAGTTATAATTAATAATCTAATATATATAGTATATATACTATAGTATATAATATATATAATGGATTTGATATTATTCATGGTTGACATATATATATATATATATAGAGTAGTGGATTTGGTATTGCTTATTCATGGTTAATAGTCTAATATATATATAATATATAATATATATAATATGGATTTTGTATTATTTATTCATGGTTGATAATCTAATATATATATATATATATATATATATATATATATATAGAATAATGAATTTAATATTGCTTAATATATCAACTAACAATATCTAAATAGAATATGGATTTGGTATCATGGTTAATAATATATATAGTTTATATAGTATTTAATATATAATATATATATGTAATATATGTATGTATAATACAATGGATTTGGTATTACTTATTCATGGTATATATATATATGTATATATATATATATATATATATATATATACATACATATATACCATATATATACCATATATATATATATATATATATAGAATAATGGATTTGGTATTGCTTAATATACTATATTATCGACTAACAATATCTATATAGAATATGAATTTGAACTTATCTATGGTTGATAATTAATATATATATATAGAATAGTGGATTTAATATTATTTATCCATGGTTAATAATCTAATATATATAATATATATAGTATAATGAATTTGATATATATATATATATATATATATATATATATATATATAGTATAATAAATATATATATATATATATATATATATATATTGATATATATATTAATAATCTAATATATAGTTGATAATATAGCATATATTGAATACCTGGACTTGATATTGCTTATCTACAGTTTTTTATATATATATATATATATAGATTATTAACCATGAATTATTAATTAACTATACTATATATACAGTATACTTACAATGAATTTGATACTGCTTATCCATAGTTGACAGTATATACACATATATATACTAGAAAATAAAATTTCACAATTACGAGTGGAAGAGTTTTGGAAGATTCGTAATTTCGTACGAAGTGATTATGTAATATTTGGAAAGATTGGACTTGGTCGTACGCGAGGAATGAAATGATATATCTGGTTGGAAGGAGATCGATCTAAACGGGGGGGAAGAAGGGAAAGGTAAAAGGGAAAGGTAAGAAGGGGGAGGGTAGCGGCGTGCGGCAGGAGCAGGAGCATCCTCAAGGTAAGCGACGAGCGACGACGAGCACACCTGAGAGCTCGCCTCCACGATTGGATCCGGGTGACCTGTGTTTGCTCCAAACACAATTAGCCCCCCGTGGCGGGGCGTAGCTTCTCCTTTTTGTCGAGTCCCTCCGCGGGGAGGCGGGGCGGGGTGGGGAGGGGAATTGTCATCGTGAAACGGTCCCACGTCACCGCCACGCGTCCAAACTTGATTTACAACCGATTTGCATCTCATTTATTTCCATAACCTTTTTCCACCCTCTCTGCCTTTCTATTTTCACCGGATCCGCACAGCCGTGAGAAATGGTTAACCCCGGCCGGGGAGGGAAACAGGCCCCCTGTTTTCAGGAAACAAGGTCAGTAACGCCAATATTTTCGGGGAAACACCCAGCGGGTAACTTCTTCTTCAGCTTCTAAAGGAATTTATCTTTCCATTAGGACACGGACACTTTCACGTTTTCCTCATTTTTAAACTATTGGAATAAATATATATATATATATATATATATATATATATATATATATATATATATATATATATAAATGCAAAGGTTTCATCAAAAAAAAAAATTATTTTCTTTTTTCTTTTCTTTATCGAGTAGAAAAAAAATGAGAAGAAACCGAGATATATATATATATATATATATATATATATATATATATATATATATATATGTATTGTTTTCTTTCTTCTTTTCTTCACTGAATAGAAAAAAAAATGAGAAGAAACCAAAATATATATATAAATGCAAAGGTTTCATCAAAAAAAAAAAAATTGTCTTCTTTCTTCTTTTCTTCACCGAGTCGAAAAAAAATGAGAAGAAACCGAGATATATATATATATATATATATATGTATTGTTTTCTTTCTTCTTTTCTTCACTGAATAGAAAAAAAATGAGAAGAAACCAAAATATATATATAAATGCAAAGGTTTCATCAAAAAAAAAAAAATTGTCTTCTTTCTTCTTTTCTTCACCGAGTCGAAAAAAAATGAGAAGAAACCGATATATATATATATATATATATATATATATATATATATATGTATTGTTTTCTTTCTTCTTTTCTTCACTGAATAGAAAAAAAATGAGAAGAAACCAAAATATATATATAAATGCAAAGGTTTCATCAAAAAAAAAAAAAATTGTCTTCTTTCTTCTTTTCTTCACCGAGTCGAAAAAAAATGAGAAGAAACCGAGATATATATATATATATATATATGTATTGTTTTCTTTCTTCTTTTCTTCACTGAATAGAAAAAAAATGAGAAGAAACCAAAATATATATATAAATGCAAAGGTTTCATCAAAAAAAAAAAAATTGTCTTCTTTCTTCTTTTCTTCACCGAGTCGAAAAAAAATGAGAAGAAACCGAGATATATATATATATATATATATATATATGTATTGTTTTCTTTCTTCTTTTCTTCACTGAATAGAAAAAAAATGAGAAGAAACCAAAATATATATATAAATGCAAAGGTTTCATCAAAAAAAAAAAAATTGTCTTCTTTCTTCTTTTCTTCACCGAGTCGAAAAAAAATGAGAAGAAACCGATATATATATATATATATATATATGTATTGTTTTCTTTCTTCTTTTCTTCACTGAATAGAAAAAAAATGAGAAGAAACCAAAATATATATATAAATGCAAAGGTTTCATCAAAAAAAAAAAAATTGTCTTCTTTCTTCTTTTCTTCACCGAGTCGAAAAAAAATGAGAAGAAACCGAGATATATATATATATATATATATATATATGTATTGTTTTCTTTCTTCTTTTCTTCACTGAATAGAAAAAAAATGAGAAGAAACCAAAATATATATATAAATGCAAAGGTTTCATCAAAAAAAAAAAAATTGTCTTCTTTCTTCTTTTCTTCACCGAGTCGAAAAAAAATGAGAAGAAACCGAGATATATATATATATATATATATATATATGTATTGTTTTCTTTCTTCTTTTCTTCACTGAATAGAAAAAAAATGAGAAGAAACCAAAATATATATATAAATGCAAAGGTTTCATCAAAAAAAAAAAAATTGTCTTCTTTCTTCTTTTCTTCACCGAGTCGAAAAAAAATGAGAAGAAACCGATATATATATATATATATATATATGTATTGTTTTCTTTCTTCTTTTCTTCACTGAATAGAAAAAAAATGAGAAGAAACCAAAATATATATATAAATGCAAAGGTTTCATCAAAAAAAAAAAAATTGTCTTCTTTCTTCTTTTCTTCACCGAGTCGAAAAAAAATGAGAAGAAACCGAGATATATATATATATATATATATATATGTATTGTTTTCTTTCTTCTTTTCTTCACTGAATAGAAAAAAAATGAGAAGAAACCAAAATATATATATAAATGCAAAGGTTTCATCAAAAAAAAAAAAATTGTCTTCTTTCTTCTTTTCTTCACCGAGTAGAAAAAAAATAAGAAGAGACCGAGATATATATATATATATATATATATATATATTGTTTTCTTTCTTCTTTTCTTCACCGAGTAGAAAAAAAATGAGAAGAGACCGAGATGGATGGATATCGAGATAACGGAAAACGCGATCGACGAAGGCGAATAATTGAACGATTACGACGTGTAATATGGAATACTCGAGCGATAATATTAAAAGAACGCTGGTATCGTATTGTATAGTTTACAGTGATTATCGAGCCACTTTCGAACAAACCCCCCTCCCCTCCCCCCCTCCCCCGATAACGAATGTAAAATTGGTAAAGTATCGCGTTATCGCCGTATCATTGTCATTCACGAACTCATCGTCATTCACGTGGTGTTATTATTTTTTATCAAAATTACATTTTATCTTTGAAATATTATTAATTATACTTTGTAACAATTCTACTACTTTGCCCTTATCTCCCCAAGCATTTCCATTAAAATTCATCGACAAGTGGCCTCTTGAATTCCCATTTCACGTTTCGTTCGTATTTATAACCACGTTTGTATCTCTCGATTATTCCATAATTTTGATCGATCGATCGATCGAACCATCGAGCTTTTGTTTGATCGCGAAGAATTGAATATCTTTTTTGTTTTTTTTTTTTTTTTTTTTGGGATAAAATTTAATACACGAGTATCACTCGTGTATTTTTCTTTTTTTTTTTTCATAACTTGATCCACGCGTTGTGACAGAGATGTAATAACAGAGAGAGTGAGAAAGAGAGAGATGGATCCATAACTACATGAATATATATTAAATTCGGGCAAAGTTTGCTATTTCGAACGCATGAAATGCACATAAATTGCAACGTAGGTTCGGGTTTCAAAAAAGTAAACGTTACGTAAACTATATAAGTTGAGTAACAATATTATTCCAGATAATCATCAGTTTAAGTCAAAAGTGACGCGAATTAACCGGCATTATGCACAATGTACGTACATATATATATATATATATACACATGGAACGTAAAACCGAAAACATGTACAAAGGTTTTTCTTTTATTATCTCTCATGCCATGTTTAATAAGTTCGATGATTTGTAGGAAATTTGTTTAATTAGCGCTAATCGCTGATAATAGTAAACAGCTTTTAAAATTTTTAAAAGCCCTATTACCGACACATATTCATTTACGCAACACGGCTATAATATCTTTGTTTCTTTTTTTCTTTTCCATATCTATCTTTGTTATAATATAATACTTATTTAAAAAAAAAAAAAAAAAAAAAAAGGAAAAGAAAAAGTTAAAAAAAAATTCGCTTCGTTTTTCCAAGCATACTTTCACGAATCGTAAATTTCGCGATTAATAAACAAGTTGTATCTCTCTCTCTCTCGAAGAAATCCCATTAAAAGATTAATCACTCAATCGCGTTCAAAAACAATCATGATCAAAAGCGAAGAAAAATTCTTCCAATTTTTTATCTTTTTTTTTCCCCCCTTAACGATCCCACACCGTTTGTCGTTTCGTCCGAGACCGAGAGGCAAAATGGCGGATTCGAAGACGCGATTCGACCACGCGACCGTTCGTGGCCCGTGGTCACGTGGTCGTGCAAATTTGTTCGCGATTGTCAATGGAAATGGGTCGCGCGACGCCGTTGCGAAGAAAGGGAGAGGAAGGAGAAGAAGAAAGAAGAGAGAAAGAGGAACGGCGCTGACCACTTTCCTTCCCCTTCCTTCGCCTCTCTCTCTCTCTCTCGCGTAAGGTGTCGCGAACCGTGTACAAACAGTTTACCTGCCCCGGGCGCTTAAAAAAACGGCTCGCTCGAACGATTTTAAAGCAGCAACGTCGTTCGACTTCCTCGTCCTCCTGTACGATCCTTAATCTGCAAAAAAAAGTATTATTCTCGGTTATGAACTTGATCGAGAATCGGGGAGAGGAAGAGGTTTTCGAAAAAAAAAAAGAAAAAAGAGAACGAATATATAAAGCCGAATATTCGCATCGACCTTAACACCGATCTACTACAACAAGCCCGAGAAATAGTTAGAAATAATTGGAAACGTTCGGATAGGAGTAACGAAACTCAGTTTTATCTTATCTGCGCGATTAACCAGCCGTGCGTAAACACGGCGAGAAATTTTCAATCAAGGAAAATGGATCGCTCGAGGCGTTCGAGAGAGAGAGAGAGAGAGAGAGAGGGAGAGGGAAGGGAGACAAGACGAGAGGTCAAGTTTGTAAATCTCTCGTCTCTCGGATAAACAACTTATTGCTCCTCGAGACGAATTTCGAATGTTACGCTACTACGCTTGTAATAACGTACCTCCCTTCTTTTTTCTCCTTTACTCCTAAAGCCTAGAGAATCTAGAAGCTAGAGCGGAACGATGGAAAAGCGAGCGAGGGACTGGGAGGGAATGGGAGTTGGAAGTGGGTCAAAACAGTGGAAGCGTGGATGTCGAAAAGAATCGGGGACGATATGGGTCAACGGCGGAAACGATGTCGAAACGAATCGCTCGTCTAGCCGCGCTTTCTTCGTGACCTTCCTCCCGAGTCTATAAATAAGGCGTGCATGCGAGAGCGGTGTGCGCGCGCACCACCACTGGCAGCAAACCACACGCGGTGCGTGCGAAGCTCGCGTACAGCGCGCGTATCGTTCGTTTCTGCAACAATTGTTCCAAAGCGAAATATAGGTTGGCGCCTATACGAGACGACGGCCAATGCGGTGCGGTGGAGTGTTACTTTCGAGCCGGCCGTTACCAACAACGAAAACCAGCAACGAGTTCGAGCCAAAATTCGATCGCGGCCACTCGATGGATTCGTTCCAAACGCCATGTCTTCCTAAACTGTCCTAAACCGCCGCGCCCCCCCCTTCCTCTCCCTTTCTCCGTTCTAAATTAACCGTCGGTTATTGTGTTTACGTATCGGTAGGTGGCGACACGTTTCCTTTCTTCCTTCCTCTTGTTATTATTTTTCCCCCGAAATTCCGTTACCGCTCGGATTCGATCGATTTAGAAATCGTACGTACGTTTTTCACTTCGCTCGTTTCAAGTAAGTTTAAAAAGATAATGTTATCGGTTAACGAGGCTGACATTTGAGACAACTTTTTCGACGAGCTTGAGCTCTTTCGTCATTTCCTCTTTCCTCGATTTTTTCGACACTCCCCCTTTCCAATCTCTAAGCCTTTTTCTCCGAACAAGGTTTATAACTTTTGATAAAGGCGAATTACAAATACGAATGGACGAATAAAAGAAACGAGGCTTCGCATTACGGATTACGAATCGGAAAATAGTCTGTTCGGTTGGTACACGTGTACTAAATTCCCAAGCAATTAAAACAACGTCTCTTTTGCTCGTATCTTGATTGGATGAAACAATTTTCTTACTTATTCACGCCGCTGCATTTATTCTTAGAACTTTTAATCACCGGGCTCCCGGTATCGCGCCTCCGTATCTCTCTCCGTTTCTTTATCGATATCGGAATTAAAACGTAACGGACGATTCCTAACATTTTACACCAATCACTTTTCCACGAAAATCAGATCTTCGAATCGAAATCTTGAAAAAATAATATCATCATCGTTTATTATTTGATTATTCCATTTCCGGGATAACGGGAAGCTGGAAATTGATTTTTCGAATCGATACGTGTCCTTATTCTGCAAGGAATATACAAGAAACAAACGTTGCAGAAAATGGCGAGGTTGGACGATATTATTAGTGGCCGGTCTGGATATGATTGCTCGGCAGCTGCCTCTGCCAAATGGTCAAACGGTCTAGGCGCGCTTTCTTCCTCGACCTTCCTCGTCTATAAATATATCGTGCGTGTGTGTATATTGTGTGTGTGTATGTGTGTGTTTGTGTGCGTGCGTGCTTACGACGACGTGGCGCGTTTATGCAATTGTCCGTCGTGAAATAGGCCAACCGATCGGATAAGGCTGTTTTATTTTATCGCCAATGCCGCTCCAACCATCCCAACATATTTCTTCCTGTTTACCAATCCCGTCCACGGCAACGCTTCAATGTCAACAAATTGTTTTCCTACCATTTTCTACGCAACTATGTGTGTATATACTCCCTTATCTCCTCGAGAGCCTCTCAGAGAGCGCTACGTACACCGATTCCGTTCCAATCTCGTCCTCGATTTTCGAAATTCTCAACGATCATTGCGTAACACAATTTGACGATTTGCTGCAACTTTTCCATTATCCAATTAATGACGAAGAGGTTGGAAATTTAGCTTGGATACAATTTCTGAAATTTGGAAAAATATTTATTAGAGAGGAAGAGGTTAGGTTGATTTCTTCGTTCTTTAATCGATTCACGTTCGAAATTAATTTTAAAGAGGTTAGGTTTTTTCTTTTTAATCACATTCATATTTGGAATCTTTTTCATTGCGAATTAATTTTAAAGAGATTAGGTTTAGTATACGGTTTCTCTCGGTCGAAATTTAGCCGGGGAAAGGAATATCGAATTAATGACAAGAGAGGTTAGATTAGTACAGGTTACCTTTTAATCGATTCTAAGCGATGATACGTGTCGAAATTCTGGTAAGAAAAGGTACACATTGTGTCTTTTCCATTATGAATTAACGACGAAGAGGTTAGAATTCGTCGAGCACAATTTTTCTTTCGATCGAGTCTACGCGAAAATGGATTCTCTCTTGAAATTTATACGAGAAAAGGAAGGAATCTTTTCCATCACGAATTAATTGATCAAGCACAATTTTTTTTTCAATCGATTCTACGCGAAAATAAATTTTGAAATTTATACGAGAAAAGGAATACACGATGCACGTTTGGGAACACGTTCTTTCCTTTCGATCGATTCTACGCGAAAATGGATTCTCTCTTGAAATTTATACGAGAAAAGGAAGGAATCTTTTCCATCACGAATTAATTGATCAAGCACAATTTTTCTTTCGATCGATTCTACGCGAAAATAAATTTTGAAATTTATACGAGAAAAGGAATACACGATGCACGTTTGGGAACACGTTCTTTCCTTTCGATCGATTCTACGCGAAAATGGATTCTCTCTTGAAATTTATACGAGAAAAGGAAGGAATCTTTTCCATCACGAATTAATTGATCAAGCACAATTTCTCTTTCGATCGATTTTACGCGAAAATGGATTCTCTTTCGAGATTTATACGAGAAAAGGAATACACGATGCACGTTCTTTCCTTTCGATCGAATTAACGAAGAGAGGTTAGAATCGATCGAGCACAATTTTTCCTTCTTCCTCGACTTTCCTTCCTCGATTCTACGCGAGAATGGATCCTCCTTCGAAATTTACACGCGGATAGGGAATACACGATGCACGTTCTTTCCTTTCGATCGAATTAACGAAGAGAGGTTAGAATCGATCGAGCACAATTTTTCCTTCTTCCTCGACTTTCCTTCCTCGATTCTACGCGAGAATGGATCCTCCTTCGAAATTTACACGCGGATAGGGAATACACGATGCACATTTTGGGAAAAAAGGGTACATTGTTCCACGAGATTTAGGCGGGAAAAAGGTCGCGGCGGGAGGAGGAGACGGAGGCGGGCAGCACAACTGGCGAGCCGGCTCGCCGGCGAGCTTCGAGGGAAAATGGGTCAGAGGGCGGTGGCGTCGCGGGGAAAAATTCGAGTCGGTCGGGCGCCGAAAAACGCTTTCCTTCCCGTGCCCTTCCACGGCCTCCTCTCCACGCGTTTCTCTCCTTTAACCACGCGTTTTTTCGTCCGCTTATAAATAGTACGGTATAGTTGTATGCACGCATCGCGACGCACCGCCGCGACGCTATTATGCCCGACCCGGCGCTGTGTGCCGTTGCTGCTGCTGCCGCCGCGTTGCGACACATCGATCCACCATTGCGACAGATCCTCGCTTCGTGGCGCGCGCGATACGAGGGAGGGGAGGGGGGCCCATCTCTTCCCTTCGATTCCACGTGTAAACGTCGCGCAGCTCCCTCTCTCTACTCCCTTCGACTTTATAATGCCTCGTCCGGAATCTTGATCGAGCCTCCTCCCTCCCCCTTTCTCGCGGTAAATGGTACAACAATTGTGAAAATGTGAGCGATCCAAGTGAAATAAAAGAAAAGAGATTTTGATATTTTCATCTCGTCGGAAAATTTATCGACGCGAGGACAATCGAACGAGTATCAAATATCGTTTTTTCAATTGGTGGAAATGGTAGGATTATTGGGAATGAACGGGTCAAGGACTGGTTATGTACGCTCGATATCGCGAATATCGTTCAACGATAAACATATCCCTATAAGCTAATTAGAAATGCCTTGGATCACGATCTTGACGATTAACAGACGTTAACTAACTGGAACACTGTATACACACCGTATATCATCCGGAATATTTCTCTTTTTAATCGACCAACCGAGATTCTCGAATTATTCCTTATTTATCCAATTTCTTCCTCGAATAATCGGAATTGAAAATTATATTAAATTAGAAATTGCTTCTTTGCACGTATCTGGAATCGAATATTTTTTTTTTAATTAAGCAGACTGTCGAATTTCTTTAAGTTTGAAAATTATATTAATAGAAATTTCTTCTTTGCACATAATATTGTACATCTATCTGGAATATTTTTTTTTTTAATTATTGTCGAATTTCTTTAGGTTTGAAAATTATATTAATGGAAATTGCTCCTTTGCACGTATCTGGAATATTTTTTTTTTTTTAATTAAACAGACTGTCGAATTTCTTTAAGTTTGAAAATTATATTAATGGAAATTTCTTCTTTGCACGTAACATTGTATCACATATCTGAAATATTTTTTTTTTTAATTATTGTTGAATTTCTTTAGGTTTGAAAATTATATTAATGGAAATTGCTCCTTTGCACGTATCTGGAATATTTTTTTTTTTTTAATTAGCAGACTGTCGAATTTCTTTAAGTTTGAAAATTATATTAATGGAAATTTCTTCTTTACACGTAACATTGTACACGTATCTGGAATATTTTTTTTTTAACTATTGTCGAATTTCTTTAAGTTTGAAAATTATATTAATGGAAATTTCTTCTTTGCACGTATCTGGAATATTTTTTTTTTTTAATTAAACAGACTGTCGAATTTCTTTAAGTTTGAAAATTATATTAATGGAAATTTCTTCTTTGCACGTATCACGTATCTGGAATATTTTTTTTTTTAATTATTGTCGAATTTCTTTAAGTTTGAAAATTATATTAATGGAAATTTCTTCTTTGCACATAATATTGTACACGTATCTGGAATATTTTTTTTTTAATTATTGTTTATTTATTTTTTAAATATTGAATTTCTTTAGGTTTGAAAATTATATTAATGGAAATTTCTTCTTTGCGCGTAACATCGTACACGTATCTGAAATATATTTTTTTTAATTATTGTCGAATTTCTTTCCATCTAGAAATAATCTTAGGATTGAAAATTATATATTAATGGAATTGCGCGCTCTTTCGTTGAGCAATTTTCGAGGAAGCAACGATCTTCGACACAGGATGTAACTGAAATTTTTCTTCTTCGGGTCGACTCGAGTCTGTATGTGTGTGTACGATTTACGCGCGTACGCGATTGGGAATTATCATCGATTAGAAAAATTTATATCAAGGTCCAAGATGCGTGTACACATATCGGATATCGGCTCGAGAGGCGGTGTTTTGTCATACGTGATAAACGGGTGGAATGAAATTGGTCAGTGGAAGAAAGATAGACAGATATCGGTTATCTAGAAGAAATACATACGTAGGAAACTTAACCTTACTCAAAGGTTAAGTACTCGGTATAGTTCGGAGACGAGAAGATTCGAAGACATTCAACAAGTATCTCGGAGAAACGTCTCGTTTCGTTCAAAAATTTTCCCTTGTTTCGTGCCATTGTGTTCTTTCCGTATCGGAAAGATCCAAAATCCAAATATTCCTTCTTCTTTTGTTTTTTCACGACTCTCGATTTTTTTCGTATCGAGAATAATTTCGTATGGAGAAGAAAGATCGATAAATCGACATGCATAGTCACAACAATCCTCTCTCGATTCTTTCTGTAAGAAAAAAAGAAAGAAAGAAAGAAAGATCGATAAAGGAAAAAGAAGAAAAAAGAAGAGAAGAAAAAAAGAGGAAAAAAAGAAAAAAAATTGTCGAGGGAGAGAAATCCAAAATTCATATATTCTTTCTGTTCTTCATAGCTATAACCCTCTCTCGAGAACAAAATGAAGAAGAAAGATCGAAAAATAGTGTATTCTCGAAAGGAGAGAAGAAAATCCAAATATTTCTTCTTCTTCTGTTCTTCACAGTCACAACTCTCTCTCGAGAACAAAATGAAGAAAAGAAAAAAGATTGAATAATAGTGTATTCTTCGTATTGAAAATGAAAAAAAAAAAAAAAAGATCGATAAATAATATATTCTCGAAAGGAGAGAAGAAAATTCAAATATTCCTTCTTCTTCTGTTCTTCACAACCACAATCTTTTCTCGATTCTTTCCGATTATCAAGAACAAAATGAAGAAGAAAAATTAAATAATAGTGTATTCTTTGTATCGAGAAAATGAAAAAGATCGATAAATCGATAGATTAAAAGATTAAAAGATCGATATATTGTCGAAAGAAGAGAAGAAAATCCAAATATTCTTCTTCTATTCTTCACAGCCACAACCCTCTCTCGAGAACAAAATGAAGAAAAGAAAAAAGATTGAAAAATAGTGTATTCTCTGTATCGAAAATGAAAAAAGAAAAAGATCGATAAATAGTATATTCTTGAAAGAAGAGAAGAAAATCCAAATATTCCTTCTTCTTCCATCTTCCATCGATTTCATCAAGAGCATTTTTTTTCAGAAGCTAGTCTCGAACAAAATCCTTTTGCTCGACATGCACAGTCACAATTCTCTCAATTCTTTTCCATATCGAAAATAAAAAGAAAAAAAGATCGATAAATCGTATACTCTCGAAAGAAGAGAAGAAAATCCTTCTTCTTCCATCAATAGCGTTTCTTTTTCTTTTTTTTCAGAAGTTAGAAGATAGAATAATTGGACAGAAAACGAGATAGAAAGAAAGACAGAGAGAGAAAGATTCGATGCATCGCGAGATAAATTCGATCGTCAGCAGAACGGTGCAACGGTCATAGGTATTACACGTGACATTTCACGATCCGAAGGTAGCCGCGTTGCTGAAAACACGGCTGTTCGCGAATTTTACCCATACAACAAATATACACTCTCCCCGGTGTATATAATAATTAATACCGTATACGGTGATTTATTATTGTTTAAACGGCCGTAACCACTTCGCTTTCCACTTTGCTCATTGTTCGCGAGAAAGGAACCAACTCGTTTACTTATCCGCCAGTATTTAAAAATAACTTGATTTATCGCTTTCGGCCGCTAGCTCCCTTCGCACCTCTCTCCCTCTCTCTCCCTCTCTCTCTCCTCTTCTCTCCTCTCCTCTTCTCTTTCTCTAATCTCTCCTCTCCTCTCCTCTTCTCTTCTCTTTCTCTAATCTCTTCTCTTCTCTTCTCTCTCTCTTCTCTTCTTTCCTCTCCTCTCCTCTTCTCTTCTCTTCTCTTCCCTTCCCTTCCCTTCTCTTCTCTTCTCTCTCTCTTCTCTTCTCTCCTCTCCTCTCCTCTCCTCTTCTCTTCTCTCTCTCTTCTCTCTCTTCTCTCTCTTCTCTCCTCTTCTCTTCTCTCTCTCTTCTCTCTCTTCTCTCTCTTCTCTTCTCTCTCTTCTCTCTCTTTTCTTCTCTTCTCTCTCTTCTCTCTCTTTTCTTCTCTTCTCTCTTCTCTTCTCTTCTCTTCTCTTCTCTTCTCTTCTCTCTCTTCTCTCTCTTTTCTTCTCTTCTCTCTCTTCTCTTCCCTTCTCTTCTCTTCCCTTCCCTTCCCTTCTCTTCTCTTCTCTCTTCTCTCCTCTCCTCTCCTCTCCTCTTCTCTTTCTCTAATCTCTTCTCTTCTCTTCTTTTTCTTCTCTTCTCTTTCTCTAATCTCTTCTCTTCTCTTCTTTCTCTTCTCTTCTCTCTCTTCTCTCTCTTTTCTTCTCTTCTCTCTCTCTTCTCTTCTCTTCTCTTTTCTTCTCTTCTCTTCTCTTCTCTTCTCTCTCTTCTCTCTCTTTTCTTCTCTTCTCTCTCTTCTCTTCCCTTCTCTTCTCTTCCCTTCCCTTCCCTTCCCTTCTCTTCTCTTCTCTCTTCTCTCCTCTCCTCTCCTCTCCTCTTCTCTTTCTCTAATCTCTTCTCTTCTCTTCTTTTCTTCTCTTCTCTTTCTCTAATCTCTTCTCTTCTCTTCTTTTCTCTTCTCTTCTTTCTCTTCTCTTCTCTCTCTTCTCTCTCTTTTCTTCTCTTCTCTCTCTTCTCTTCCCTTCTCTTCCCTTCCCTTCCCTTCCCTTCTCTTCTCTTCTCTCTTCTCTCCTCTCCTCTCCTCTCCTCTTCTCTTTCTCTAATCTCTTCTCTTCTCTTCTTTTCTTCTCTTCTCTTTCTCTAATCTCTTCTCTTCTCTTCTTTTCTCTTCTCTTCTTTCTCTTCTCTTCTCTCTCTTCTCTCTCTCTCTTCTCTTCTCTTCTCTTCTCTTCCTTTCCCTTCCCTTCTCTTCTCTTCTCTCTTCTCTCCTCTCCTCTCCTCTCCTCTTCTCTTTCTCTAATCTCTTCTCTTCTCTTCTTTTTCTTCTCTTCTCTCTCTTCTCTTCTCTTCTTTTCTCTTCTCTTCTCTTTTCTTCTCTTCTCTCTCTCTTCTCTTCTCTCCTCTCCTCTCCTCTTCTCTTCTCTTTCTCTTCTCTTCTCTCCTCTCCTTTCCTCTTCTCTTCTCTTTCTCTAATCTCTTCTCTTTTCTTCTTTTCTCTTCTCTTCTTTTTCTTCTCTTCTCTTTCTCTAATCTCTTCTCTTCTCTTCTTTTCTCTTCTCTTCTTTCTCTTCTCTTCTCTTCTCTCTCTTCTCTCTCTCTTCTCTTCTCTTCTCTCCTCTCCTTTCCTCTTCTCTTCTCTTTCTCTAATCTCTTCTCTTCTCTTCTTTTCTCTTCTCTTCTTTTTCTTCTCTTCTCTTTCTCTAATCTCTTCTCTTCTCTTCTCTCTTCTCTTCTCTCTCTTTTCTTCTCTTCTCTCTCTTCTCTTCCCTTCTCTTCTCTTCTCTTCCCTTCCCTTCCCTTCTCTTCTCTTCTCTCTTCTCTCCTCTCCTCTCCTCTCCTCTTCTCTTTCTCTAATCTCTTCTCTTCTCTTCTTTTCTCTTCTCTGCTTTTTCTTCTCTTCTCTTTCTCTAATCTCTTCTCTTTTCTTCTTTTCTCTTCTCTTCTTTCTCTTCTCTTCTCTCTCTCTCTTCTCTTCTCTTCTCTTCCCTTCCCTTCTCTTCTCTTCTTTCCTCTCCTCTCCTCTGCTCTTCTCTTTCTCAAATCTCTTCTCTTCTCTTCTCTTCTTTTCTCTTCTCTTCTCTTCTCTTCTCTTCCCTTCCCTTCCCTTCTCTTCTCTTCTCTCTCTCTTCTCTCCTCTCCTCTCCTCTCCTCTTCTCTTCTCTTTCTCTAATCTCTCCTCTTCTCTCCTCTCCTCTTCCCTTCTCTTCTCTTCTCTCTCTTCTCTTCTCTTCTCTCTCTTCTCTTCTCTTCTCTCCTCTCCTCTTCTCTTCTCTTTTCTTCTCTTTTTTCTCTCTTCTCTTCCCTTCCCTTCTCTTCTCTTCTCTCTCTCTTCTCTTCTCTCCTCTCCTCTTCTCTTCTCTTTTCTTCTTCTCTTTTTTTCTCTCTTCTCTTCTCTTCTCTCTCTCTTCTTTCCTCTCCTCTCTTCTCTTCTCTTCTCTTCTCTTTTCTTCTCTTCTCTTCTCTTCTCTTCTCTCTAAAGAAAGACAGAGACGCGTACGAAAATATCGCGTATGGAAAAAGTAACGTAGACTCAACGTAAGAAAGGTAGAAAAAAAAAGACTATTGAAAGGTGTAATTGTACAGAGAGAGAGGGGAGGATGTTCGAACGAGGAATGGAAGGAAGATGGATGGATGGTCGTGGATCGGTGAAAGACAAGAAAGGGACGAGATTTCCAAAGGGAGGAGGAGGGGGAGATGGATGGAAAGAATGCGTTCTCTGGAGGAGAAGGTTGAGAAGGCTTGCTTGCTGGCTCGCTTGCTCCTCTCTATGAGGACACGTCGAGTCACCGAGGCCGACCTTAACTCTAGCAGCACTCGAAACGGGAGCATCGTTTCTAAATGCGTCGTCCGCGACACTGTTTGAAAGCCGTTCGTTATTGCGACCAACAAATGAACCGATGCCACTTGAATCAAGCTTGTTTTAAGACTTTAAGACTTTAAGTAGAAAATCGTGGCGATGGAACGATGGATTGGTTTCCATTTCTTCCTGAGTGGGAGAAGAAGGGAAGAAAGAAGAATAATTATCGTATTAAGTTTTTCTTTTTTTTTTTTTTTTCTTTGACCTGAGAAGACGAACTTTCTACTACTACGTTCGTCCACTGTGAATGTATAAAAGAAGAGTGAAAAGAAGAAAGGAAGAAATACTTTAGTCGTACCTGCGAAAACTTTCCTGTTAATCTACTTTCTTTTTTCTTTTCTTCTTCTTTCTCTTCTTAGATATAGATATATATATAGTGAAAAGAAGAAAGGAAGGGAAGAAATATTATCGTACCTGTGAAAGTTGTTATTAAATTTTTCCTGTTAATTTAACGTTTTCTTTTCTTCTTCTTATAGATGTAGCGAAAGGAAGTGAAGAGAGGAAGTATTCTTAGGAATATTCTCCTGGGACCAAAGTTATTAAACTTTTTCTATTAATCTTGTTAGATGTAGTGAAGAGAAGAAAGGAAGAAATATTGTTGTACCTGTGAAAATTATTAAATTTTCCTGTTAATCTATATTTTTCAAACTTTTTAATTAACAAACTTTTCTGTTAATTTATTTACTAAAAAAAAAAAAAAGAAAAAAAAATATTCTCATTCTGTGATCAAAATTATTAAAACTTTTCTGTTAATCTACATTCATTTTCTTTTCTTCTTCTTAAATATAGTGAAAAGAAGAAGAGAAGAAATACTTGTCTCTGTGAAAAAAGAAAGTTATTAAACTTTCCTGTTAATATATATTTATTTTCTTTTTTTTAAATGTATTATTTAAATTTAGTAAAAAGAAAAGAAGAAATATTCTCATTCAATTTTATCTCCACCATTGTTGCCACCAAAGTTATTAAATTTTAAAAATATTAAAAGCTATTTCTTGTTAATCTACGTTTATTTTCTCTTCTTCTTCTTAAATGTACCCATTTATTATTAAAAGGAAGAAAAGAAAAAATACTCTTACTCTGTGTTATTAAAATGTTCTTGTTAATCTACGTTCATTTTCTTTTCTTCTTCTTAAATATACTAAAAAGAAGAAGAAAAGAAATATTCTTACCCTGTAACTAAAAGTATTAAATTTTAAAAATATTAAAAACTATTTCTTGTTAATCTATGTTCATTTTCTCTTCTTCATCTTTCTCTTAAATATACCCATTTAATTAAAAAAATACTCTCATCCAATTTTACCTATTAAACTTTCCTATTAATCTACATTAACTTTCTTTTTCTTAAATATGCACCTACTAGAAAAGAAAAAAATACTACTAAGAAATACTCTCGTCCAATTTCTTCCCATTCCACATTTTTATTTATAAATTTTCTACATAAATCTATCTCCATTTTCTTCCCTTCTTAAATACACTCATTTACTAAACCAAAAAAAAAAAAATACTCTTCACTCCAACTCTTCATCCATTCAACGTTTCATATCAACATCTTCTTAAATACACCCATTTACTAAACCAAAAAGAAAAAAATACTCTCCAATCCAATTCTTCCCAACTCCTCATCAAATACAACGTTTACCCATTCAACGTTTCACATCAACATCTTCTTAAATACATCCATTTACCAAAAAAAAAAAAAATACTCTCCATTCTCCAGTTCTTCCCAATTCCTCATCAAGTACACTACAATACATCACCCATTCAATGTTTCACATCAACATCTTCTTAAATACACCCATTTACCAAAAAAAAAAAAATACCCTCCAATCCAATTCTTCCCAACTCCTCATCAAATACAATACCCATTCAACGTTTCACATCAACATCTAAAACATCTTAAATACACCCATTTACCAAAAAAAAAAAAATACTCTCCAATCTAACTCCTCATTCAACGTTTCACATCAATATCTTCTTAAATACATCCATTTACCAAAAAAAAAATACTCTTCACTCTCCAATTCTTCCCAACTCCTCATTAAATACATTCATCCATTCAACGTTTCACATCAACATCTTCTTAAATACACCCATTTAACAAAAAAAAAAAAATACCCTCCAATCCAATTCTTTCCAATCCAACTCCTCATCAAATACAACACTCATTCAACGTTTCACATCAATATTTTAAACATCTTAAATATCTTAAATACACCCATTTACCAAAAAAAAAAAAAATACTATTCACTCCAATTCTTCCCAAATCTTCCTCATCAAATACAATACCCATTCAACATCAACATCTTCTTAAATACACCCATTTACCAAAACAAAAAATACTCCAATTCTTCCAATTTCACATCAACAACAATCATCAAACATCAAATCAAAAAAGCACACGATAACAACAATAAAAATCGTTATTAAAATCTCATCTCCTCCAACGTTCGCAACCTGTTGCCCCGGATATACCAACTCGGGTATAAACGAACGTATATACGCTTCGGCTCGTGCCAAATTGTGCAACATTTCACACAGAGAGACATAGCGAGAAAGAATGGGCGGATCGATCGGGGCGAATCGATCGGTCGGCAGTCGGTCAGTGGAGCGCGGCGGGCAAATATTTGGCCGGCTAGATTTCAGGCGGGTTTTTCTTGGCAGGTAGCAATTGTGCTCTCGATAGACAGAGAGAGAAACAGAAAGAGAAAGAGAGAGAGAGAGAGATAGAGAGAGAGAGAAAGAGAAAGAGAGAGAGAGAGAGAGAGAGAGGGACAGAGAGAGGGAGGCGAAAGGTCGAAGACGGAATGGATGACAAGACGAGAGCCGTTATTATTACATTTTCGATATCTGTGTGCCTCCCTTCCATGTGTGTCACCGCATCTCTTCCCTCCCCTCCCCTCCAAGCATATCTTACGTAACAACGACGGCGGTCGAAACGAAACGAAACGAAACGAAACGAAAATGAAAGTGAAGTAAGCAAACGTTGCTTATGGCGGGAGGGGAGGGAGGAAGCGGCCGCTACCGTTAACCTCAAGCCGAACGAGGAAAGGAGGATAGAGGGAACCGGATGAGGAAGGCGGGATGATGGATCTTTGTTTGCGGTTGAATGCGCCTCTTCCGCCGATCCTCGCGTCTTCCTGCGTACCCTTCTTCTATTTTATGTATTTTTGTTTGGAGCAGGAAAATGGGCCTCGTTTTTTTGGTTGGGTTTTATTTATTGGTTAATTTGGTTGTTGTTTTTTCAGAGGGGAAATTTTGAGAAGAGGATTGTGAGGAGGAGTGAGATAAGGGAAGGGGGAAATTTTTTAATGATGAATGGAAATTGATGGAGGGAGGTTGGTTGGAAGATTGGAGAGAGAAGAGGTTTTTATGGAGATGTGATTTTATGGAGTTTGAATAGAGGAAAAGATTGTGATGTGTATTATATCGAAGAAAATTTTTGGGATTATAAAATTGTGGAAATGGAACAGAAATTTCTAATGTTGTGTAAATTCGATTTACACCGTTGGAAAGAAATTTTTCGAGATTATAAAATTGTAGAAATCTAAAAGAGACAAAAGAAAATTCTAATTTGTAAATTTGATGAAATTTTTATCGTACGAAGAAAATTTTCAAGATTAAAAAATTATAAGAAATGGAACAAAAATCTCTAATGTGTAAATTCGATTTACATCGTTGGAAAGAAATTTTCGAGATTATAAAATTGTAGAAACTTGAAAGAAAATTCCAATATGTGAATTGGACGAAATTTTCATCGTACGAAGAAAATTTTCGAGATTACAAAATTTTAGAAAAGGGTAAATGGGTAAACAAAAGAATATTTTATATTTTTATATTCGATGTTACAAAATTGTAGAAACTTAAAAGAAAAAAGAAAAAATTCCAATGTGAATTGGATGAAATTTTCGAAATTATAAAATTCCAATATATGAATTGGACGAAATTTTCATCGTACGAAGAAAAATTTCGCGATTACAAAATTTTAGAAAAGGGTAAATGGAACAAAAGAAAATTTTAATATGTATATTAGATGTTACAAAAACTTAAAAGAAAAAAGAAAAAATCCCAATGTGAATTGGATGAAATTTTCGAAATTATAAAATTGTAAAAACCTAAAAGAAAATTCCAATATGTGAATTGGACGAAATTTTCATCGTTGGAAAGAAATTTTCGAAATTATAAAATTATAGAAATTTAAAAAAAAATCTAGAAACCTAAAAAAAAGAAAAGAAAATTCTAATTTATAAATTCGATCAAGTTTTCATCGTACGAAGAAAATTTTTGGGATTATAAAATTATAGGAAATAGAACAGAAATTTCTAATGTGTAAATTCGATTTACATTGTTGGAAAGAAATTTTCGAAATTGTAAAATTGTAGAAACCTAAAAACCTAGAAATCTAAAAGAAACAAAAGGAAATTCTAATTTGTAAATTTCATGAAATTTTTATCATACGAAGAAAATTTTCAAAATTACAAAATTATAAGAAATGGAACAAAAACCTCTAATTCGATTTACATTATTGGAAAGAAATTTTCGAAATTATAAAATTGTAGAAACCTAAAAGAAACAAACAAAATTCTAATTTGTAAATTCGATAAAATTTTCATCGTATGAAGAAAATTTTGATTTACAAAATCCTAGAAGAAACCTACAAAATGGAACAAAAGAAAATTCTAAACATGCATCGTAGAAAGATAAATAGAAAAAAATAAAAAAATAGAATTTCCATCGTATAAAAAAAATTTTCGAGATTATCATCAAATCATAGAAATCATAAATGTAACGAGAGAAAATAATATGTAAATTCGAGTGAAATTTGCAAAAATCATAAAATTCCAAAGATCTAAATAGAAAAAATCCTTTTTCAATCGAAATGGAAATTTAAAAAATTAGAAAAAGAAAAATCCCTCGACAACAATCACTTAACATTCTCCCCTCGTCTAAAGATGACTTAAATAGTGCAAAGAAGAAGAAGAAGAAGAATAAAAAAAGAGAAAGAACAAAAAAAAAAATCTCGACGTGTAAATTCGCCTCATTCTCGTAATGCAATGGTCTGGAAATAGAACTCGCCGCATAACGGTGATGTAATTGATGGTGAACGTGTTATTATTCCGTTAAACTTATTTTCCTGGCAATATATAAAATTAGAATGGCTAATGAGCCGGAATGAAGACAAATGGTGCGAACAAATTTTCAAACGTTTCGATGTTTCCCAAATTATAATGGCATCCGACCAACGAATAATAATAATATATATATATATACATACGTTGTGTACGGCGCATCGACGATAAAAGTAAAGGGCAACGAGAAACCGGAGCGACAGAGAGAAATGCCGCGAGCGACGAAAAGGTGCGGGGGGAGGGGATGGTGAAGGTAGCACGCGGTGCTCCGTTTGAGCAACGTGAAGTGAGCGCTTCCTCTTCCTAACCTCCGCAAAAATGATCACCCGCCGTGCCTCCTTCTTTCTTTCCTTCTTTCTTTCTCTCCTTCCTTTCTTCCTTCTTTCTCTCTTTCTCGAGCGCGTAGCGCCGATAACGAACGCGACTACTGGCCGGAGCCGTGTGACCACGTGACATCGAGAGCTAAAGAAAAGAAAGAAAGAGAAAAAAGAAAAATTGACAAATTGCGAGGAATTTCTTAGAGATAAAAACCCGTAATTAACGATGTAACCGGAGGAATTTCGGTTAAAAATTTTTCTTTTTCCCTTTCCAATATTTCGGGCCTTTGGAGATAAATATATATAAAGAGAGAGAGAGAAAAGTTTGTACAAAAAAGTACAAAGAATCGCGTGAGTTATTAATTCGCAAGTTGGATAATTTATCTCGAGGGATAAATTTTTCACCCAAGATTGTTATTAAAATTTTTACGAATTTTAATTTTTCTTATTTGCCAATACGGATATAAAAAGATTCTTGCGCAAGAACTAACGTAATTGTTAAGAACTAACGTAATTGTTAATGTTTACTAACCGAATAGAAGAAGCGTTCTTTTACGCAAAAGAACACGCATATATTATATATATATTTAAAACGAACTTTTTGTGTAAACACGTTTATTTAAATATTCCCGTAAAATCATACGTTACAAGGTTTCACCCAACTTTCTCACAATATTACTCGCACAATGTGGCAATAACGCTTTTTTTCTCGGCAAGGATCGAAGGAAGAAAAAGAACGGAGAGGGAAAATTTTATTTCTGAAAAGCACGCGATAATAATAAAAAAAAGTATATTGACCCGACTTCGAAGCGAAATTTTAGAACAAACTCGGGAAAATATCCCGGTCTAATCTTAAAAATCTATTTTTAAGCGCGTTCGTCTCAATTTTTTCCCCCCATCCCGAAGAAACAAACAATCCGTTAGAAGAAACGCGCGAAAAGACTCGAGGGATCCGCGTGGAGAGCAGAGGAATCGCAGGTGGACAAACATCTCGAGAAGTTGGGCCGCGCGGTGCGAGTGGAGGGGGAAATATCGATCGCGCGAGGTTTGGAGGGGGGGGGGAGGGAGGAGGTCGCGTTCCGCCGCGTTCGATCTATTTTCTCGTAAGTTAGTCACTTGACCGAAGCGCGCGGTTGGCACCGTGCCATCTATTGCACCTTAGCAACCTCTTCCTAACTTTCCGGACCTTGCTCCCATTTCTCTAAACCGAGGTGAGGCCGCCTAAATAGATTCGCAATCTCTCGAGAGCGACTACTACACTATTTTTCAACGAAACCTGACCGTACGCAAAATTCGCACAGTTAATAACACAGTTCCAATATATATATATATAAATATATATTTTCTATTCGAGCAATTCTTCGTTTATTTTATTTTATCCGTAGATACGTTTCTCTACTAGAATGCAAAATTCCTGAAATACCGACCGATTTCACCGGCACAGTTTCTCACGGCGAAACGAGACCCGCTTAGGCGCAATAAAATCGTCTCCCCTCCCTTTCCCCGCGTCTCGCCCTTAAGACGCGTTTAATAAGACGCGGCCAATTTCCAAGGCCAATTTCTAATCCCCTGAGCGCGCGAGGCTCAAGGATAA
Organism: Apis mellifera; assembly: GCF_003254395.2. Classification (NCBI taxonomy): domain Eukaryota; kingdom Metazoa; phylum Arthropoda; class Insecta; order Hymenoptera; family Apidae; genus Apis; species Apis mellifera. The sequence goes on along the minus strand of NC_037647.1, from coordinate 11,073,839 downwards.
GGGAAAACGTTCTCGGCGGCCGAAAAAAAAAGGGAAAAGAAAAGGAGAGTGAAAATCGTCCCGGATCGTCGCGACGGTGGAGTTTCCTCTGGCGGGTGGGGAGGGGGGGGCGGGGGGACTCGACAAAAACTCAGGCAACTTCCTTAAACCCTCTTTGACGGCGGTAACAATAAAAACAAAAAAAAGGAGGAGGAGAGAGAGAGGGTTGGCGTAAAAACTCTCATAATCTTGGTATTGTGACTGGTAACGGGCCGAATAATTTCCAGCCGGTCGCTCGTAAATGCCCTCGTAAACGCCTCGTAATGCCACGGCCGTGCTCCTTTTTTTTTTTTTTTTTCGGCCCCCTTGTCTTTCGACAGGGAAGAAAAGAGGGGGGGGGGGCGGAAAAAAAAGGAGTTTGCACTTTTCCTCCTAGCTTCGAATTGCGTATTTCTCGACTTTACGATATTGCCCCTTTTACACGAAATATCTCTCGGCAAGGTTATTTTTTTTCCACCTCCTTTCGAAATTTTCCAAAATCTAAAAACTTCTCCTTTTTTTTTTTTTCTTTACACAGAATCTCTTTATTATCGAATTGAGAAGAAGAAGAAGAATGGTGAAGAAGGGAGGTGGAAAAAAAGAGTAATCAATTTTTTTTCTAGCCTCGTTGTTTCGTCGAGGATAACTTCTCGAACGATCGTAAAATTTCTACAAACACACGAAGCTAGGAGGAGGAGGAGGGGGAGGAGGAGGAGGGGGCGAGAATTGGGATTGGGACAAAATTCTCTTTACCTTTTCTCCTCCTCCTTCATTCCTCTTCCTCAGTCTTCTTTTCTCACCTCCTTTAACGTGGCCGGCCGGTTACCAACCGGCGACGTCGTTTATGGCCATGCCTAAGTTGGCCGAGGCTACATTTTACGGCATTTCTGTCTTAGATGGTTGTTTTCTGCTATCTACGCCTCTGCCGCTATCTTCCACCTCGGGAGGCCCCCAAGGTTGCAACTTTGTCGCGCGCCGATTCTCTTCCAATGAGCTTTAAACCCTCCTCCTCGACGTTTTTTTGCGTTTTTTCTTCTTCCACCGAGGAGGGGCGGAGCGGGGAGGAAAAAAGCCGTGAGCGAAACGCGTTTGAAAAACCAATCGCGTTTCACGCGGTTACGTAATCGCGCGGGTATCGATTAAGGTATCGACGATTGTGTTGAATACGCAATACGAAGAGAGAGAGAGAGAGAGATATTCGATCGTCTTATTACATCCGAGATATATATTCGTATCGTGTTATATATTGTATCATTGAAGCATACGTTTGAATTTAATTTCGAGAGGAAGAAAACGGAGATTCGGTAGCGCGAAATCGTTGAGCGCGATAATTGGCGGCCGAGCGAGATAGAAAAGTTCTCCTAGCGAGATGGAATTGTACCGCGCGAACAAAGAATGTTTACGCGACTCGTACACGTTCGAGGCGTGACGATCGATCGAGCGACGTTTCGTCGGACGATAAAGTCGCTAGCCGCGTGGCTTCGCCTAGGATACGGTCGAAAGGATGGATTTGAAATTTTCTGATTGAACGATTCGAAAATCTCGTCCATCAGTTTTATAAATGTTTAATGCCTAAAAATGTTTCTTGTCTCTAACGATATTGCGTAATCCGCGTTATAAGCAATCGCGGACGTAAATAGCAGCAGGCGTTAAACGCATTTAACGAATTTTAGCACGGCGCTGCTCTTCTCCGCCGCCGGTTAATTTTATTGCACGGTATATAAACGCTCGCTCGCGTTGAGGCAACATTATGCGCGGCTCGAGAGATAAGAATGTAGATTTTTCTTATGCGCAAAAAAAAAAAGAAGAAATAACGTTACGTTCGCGTATAAAAATGATTCATACTAATTGGTGCTGTATTATCGACGATGAAAATCGACTTTTTCTCTCTCTCTCCTTCCTTCTTTTTCCTCGTTCCCAAGATTATTATTGAAATGGTATCGCTTCTCGTTACTCCTACGTGAAGAGGGAATATGCAACGATCAACGAACAAGAGAAAACCGACTGCGGCGTCGCAGATGTCGCCACGGGCGGGAACCGAGGCGAACGTTTGAAACATTGCTGCACAGGTATATATACGCACGCCCATATATACACGTATATATAAAAAGTTGGAAGTGTGGCATGCATAATGTAGCATTAAACTACGAAGTTCGATAAATATAGAATATACGCTATTAGCATCTGCTGTGAAACAGAGAAAAGGACAAAAGAAAATACAGATTATCATTATCGTTCTACATGTCCGACTGAAACGGAACGAGACAGCGAAAACTCGTTGCTAGATTCGGTCCAATAGAGAGAGAGAGCATTACAATAATAAAGGAGAGAGAGAGATTCGATACAGTCTCGCGTCGAATCTTAGCCTCGTACATGCACTATGCGTACGTATACGTATACGTGTATATATACATACGAGGATTGCGAAATTGGGTCGGCCAGAAATTGAAGCTGATCCGCCTCTGTTCTTCAACTGCGAGAACGAAAATTCGAGCGCTTCGAAAACGAGTGAGAGAGACAGAGAGAGGCAGAAGAAGAAGAGAGAGACAAAGTAGAAAGTTTATCTCGATATCTCGGCGTGCAGATAGAAGTCGCTGGTTCACGCGCGATTGCAACGGCACGACGCGTGGGGCGCGTGCGTCGCCCAACGATGAGAGAGGCGCGCGCGTAAAACTCGTTGGAGAGACGCGTAATACGGACAGGCAACGCACCGGGTATAAGTAGGCCACGGTGCTTTCACACGATAACACCTTATCAGAACGTATATAACGCATACGCGCGCGACTATTCGTCGCGTTTTCCTCCTCCTCCCCTCTTCTTCGTTCACCAGTTTATCTCTCTCTCTCTCGTTTCCTTTTCCTTCATATATATATATATATATATATATATATATATGAGATATATTGGGAATTTTCTCTCCTTTCTTCAACGAGAAATTTAAGATAAAAAAATTTCGGATCTTTCGGATGAAAGTGGAGGAAAGTGGGGAGGAGATACCCGGTCGGGGATTATTTCAAAATAAGGAAGAAAGTTGATTCCATAATACTCGGCAATTATTTATTTTATGGTCGAAGAATTGCAATTAACCTTTAAAGGCTATCATCAGTTGAATGAAATGTCACCTGGTCACGAAAGCACAATTTCAACCAACTTTGAAAAATCTGACGAGACATTACACATACACATATATATATTATTCTTTGTTCCTCTTTTTCTTCTCCACTTTCGTCCCCCTCCTCACCCCCTCGAGCGATAAAACCCTTCCCACGCGCGGAAGCGAAGTATATTGTAAAAAAAGAACGAGCCGCCGCGTGAATGAAAGCATCCTGGAACCTCCTCCCTCGCTTCCTTCCCAAACAGATCATCCCCTCCCTTTGAAGAACGCTTTGAGGGAGAGAGAGAGAGAGAGAGAAGAAACTCCACCTGAGATTTTTGCCTCCCCTCCCTCGCCCTGGTCGCCATAGAGAGCACGTGGTCGATCGATGAAAAATTTCGCGACGACCAGTCGTGGACGAGGCAGCGAACCGGACAATTCTTATTTTCGTCCAATTCGTTCGCCTCGTCCTTCTCTCGTCCATACACTTTCCTATTGATATATCTCTTTCAGGTTTTTTCTTTCCTCTTTTTTGCGCGCTCGTTATCGCGTTAGAGGAGGAAAAAGGAAGGAAGGAAGGGAGAGGGAGAGAGAAGGAAGGATAGGTGCGGTTTCGCGCGAATCGCAAAACGGTTTAGACACCGTTTCTTTTATACCTTTAAAACAGGATCGTCTCGCACCGCGGATGGAAGATAATTGCAACGCCGTCGCTAATCAACCTTGTATATACACACACATATATACATTCGAGAGAGAGAAAAAATAATGATAATCTCTCTTCTCTTTTTATAACCGTTTCTCTGCCGAGGAAAAATTGAAATATATATATACTTGTTTTCGAGGAATTGAGGGGCACAGTTGAGAGCCGCTGACCGTTCGAAACGAACGAAAAACTCGTTCGAAAACTATAATTTCGACAAGGATGCAAATGACAATTGAGGGGAATGGAGAGAGGACACTTTTCGAAGACACTGTTGTCGGAGGAAAACTTCCTTTGTGCGACAAGCTTTATAGTGTTATTCCAGAGACGAAGGGAATCCTCTCTCGTTAACCCTTTATACACGCATACATACATATATATATATTTATACCTAGCCCGTTTCTAATTAACGTTTACGACGTTTCCTCGAGAACTTTTCCAACCTGGAAGGAAACGATTATTGCTCTCTCTCTCTCTTTTTCTCTGTTGTTTATTGAGGAAGAGGGATCACTTGTTGCGACCAATTCGGGCAAAGGGAAAGGGTTCAGAGGAGGAGGGGGAGGGGGAGGAGGAAGAAGAAGCCTCTGTTGAAGGTTCTTCCATCCCGATCCCTTTGCAATTTTAACGGTCCAAGGTTATCTTTTTTTCTCTCTCTCTCTCCCCCTCCTCTACTTCTACATTTTCTTCTCTCGGTAAGAGGAAGAGACGAGAATCGATCGATGCAACGACTCGACTCGTTCCAAGAGTCGTGATTCGAGCGAGAGGAGGAGGAGGCTCGATGAAGGAAGAGACGGATGCTGTTGAGGCAGCGCGCGCGAATTCTCGAAAATTAATTTTTCAAATTTATTAAATAATTGTTGTAAAATTTTTAATTTTAAATTCGTAAACTGATTGAAATTAAATTAATTTTGATGTATATATAATTGGGAAATATTTTAAGTAAATTTATTAAATTATTAAATTTTGTTATACACGATGAATCTGAAACGTCTAATTTAATTCTCGAAAATTAATTTTTCAAATTTATAAATAATTGTTGTAAAATTTTTAATCTTAAATTCGTTTACTGATTGAAATTAAATTAATTTCGATGTAGTTGGGAAATATTTTAAGTAAATTTATTAAATTATTAAATTTTGTTATACACGACGAATCTGAAACGTCTAATTTAATTAATTAATTTTTTAAATTTATAAATAATTGTTGTAAAATTTTTAATTTTAAATTCGTTTACTGATTGAAATTAAATTAATTTCGATAGTTGAGAAATATTTTAAGTAAATTTATTAAATTATTAAATTTTTTTATACACGACGAATCTGAAACGTCTAATTTAATTAATTAATTTTTTAAATTTATAAATAATTGTTGTAAAATTTTTAATTTTAAATTCGTTTACTGAAATTAATTTCGATGTATATATAGTTGGGAAATATTTTAAGTAAATTTATTAAATTATTAAATTTTGTTATACACGATAAATCTGAAACGTCTAATTTAATTCTCGAAAATTAATTTTTCAAATTTATAAATAATTGTTGTAAAATTTTTAATCTTAAATTACTGATTGAAATTTCGATGTATATATAATTGGGAAATATTTTAAGTAAATTTATTAAATTATTAAATTTTGTTATACGCAATGAATCTGAAACGTATAATTTAATTTAAATTATTGATACATTTTTTTTTCGATTTCAAATTTTTGATTCGCAAAAATTTTTTTCGAAATTAAACTACTTAATTTCGTCCATTACGCTTCGATCCCGTAAATCAATCTTATATTATAACACGTTTATTTTAAAGAAATAATTATCTCTCCAATATTTCCTTTTTTATCTCCCCACTGATCAAACGCGACGTTAATTTTACTCGTTGCAGTAATTTATATTTTTATTTTATATACATCACGTACGTTTTCTTAAGAAACAATAAATTACAGTATAAAAAACAGTATCGTATTTTCTAAAAAATTAAACAAGCTCAAACTCGAGAAGGAAAATAAAATTTTATCCTTTAGTCGATGATTCTTTGCTTCTTTTTACCAGGAAGAAACAAAAACTATTTCTCGTTAATTCGAGATTCGAAAATTACAATTAAAATTAAAAAGAAGAAACCGATTTTAAATCGATCGAGAAACGAGGCGAAAGAATGCAGAAGAATAATTCGATAATCCAAGAGAAATTAATACGCTATACGAGCGAGATGGTCGCTGTAACTCGGTTGGAAAAGGATGGATGGAGGGAGGGGAGGGAGGAGGAGAGAGGAGGGGGAGGAGGAACGAGGGAACACGAAGAAAATTTTCTCCAGGAGCGCGCGCGCGCGTATGCGTCCCTGGATCGCGTCGACGTGTTAACTCGTTGTACAAACAACAATGTAAAGACCTTGAGACCGCAGTGGTGCAAGGCGTCGAATGTAAAACGTTCACATAACATTATGAACATTACATAATGATCCGTAATGCCGCTGCAATGCCGCCGTGCCGCGTCTGGCCTGCCTCGATCGGCCGCCGATCGAGAGGAGAGGGAGGGGGAGAGCGAGAGAGAGAGCGAGAGAAAAATTGTGCGTTATCGAGACCCTCGAAAACGCGTCGATTGACGACGAGTCGTTCGACGAGAAGTCGAGGGCAAGATTCCTCAAATTCCATCCAGGAAGAAGAAAATCTCCTCCTCGTGGAAACGCGGTCTCCACGTGTCGATGGTGTCACAACGATGTTGAACAAACACCTTCTTTATCTCGTTAATCGACGAGGTATTCCGTGAGGTACGCGTGAAAGAGAGAAGAAACACCATGGCCGACACGAAATCTCGAAGAAAATAATCTCTTCTGTCTCTCTCTTTCTCTCGTTCGTCGAGCGAAAATGAAAGTTCGGATGAGAAAAATAAGAGGATGAATATATTCGAGCCCTGGCTCTCTTTATTTTCAAAAGAAGAACAACAGTAGGCCACCTCCCACCTCCATCGAGAGTGTATTCGATTCGATAGATTGCGTCGACGTTGACTTTTTTCCCCCCCTCCTCCTCTCTCTCTCTCTCGCAACCATGAGAGAGAAACCATTGTTTCCAGAAGCCTACCACTACTACATATCGTTCTATATTCCAAGGAATACTATGGAATATTTTTCTCCTCCTTTCTTCTTTTTCCTCTTCTTTCTTTGGAAACGAGGCGCGAGAGAGAGAGAGAGAGAGAGAGGCGAGAGAGAGGCCCATTATCCGCGAACACGTTCCGTGGAAAAGGGATCGCGTTATCGGGCATCGTTAACTCGACGTTGAAAATTCGTCACGAACAAACGCGCGCCCGATTCTTTTCACGATTCTAAGTCGGCTGGAAAATTCAGCGAAACGATATAACTCGACTATATATATATATATATATAAAACCGAGGGAAAAAAACATTGGCGACGCGTCACGGATTAATCAAACGATTTGCGATCGATCGATCGATCGATCGAAGAAACGAAGGACGGAGAGATATTTTTTTCATGGATTTCAATCTGTGTATATATATATATATATATATAGGAAAATTATTGTTACGCAATAATAATATTACGCAACAAGAAGCAAAACGATCGCTTTCCTCCTTTTCTCTTCTCTCTCTCTCTCTCACGATTATTTCAAACGCTAATTGGGAGGGAAAAAATCTCTCTCTCTCTCTCTATCGATCTCGACGCGGCTCGCTCTCGCTTCTTTCCGCGAAGACAAGACCGTAAGTACGTACGTACGTGCAAAGTAGAAGGTTACCGTATGACATCAGCCCACGCTATTGCTACACTCTATTACCTCGCTAAGGAACGGATGATAACCACCTTCTCTTACCCACCGAATTTTCTTTCCTCCAATGGAGGCGAAATTGCCCTCCTTCGAATCGTTCTTCCCGACTCGTGTTATATTCCGAAGGAACGAAACACTCTCCGTCGATTTTAAATTTCGTCCGCGAGATGTAAACGGGAAAGGCAGCGAGCGAAGAGCATCGAATGGATAGAAATAGAACGAAATAGAACCAGGTATACGATATACGAGTTTTATTCGAGCAACGATGTTGAGAACACTGCTCGGTAATGGCATGTTTTTACGAGCGCCCCGAAAGTAGAAGGAGAAAGAAGAAAGAAGGAGAAAGGGAGAAAGAGGAAGTTTTTTTCGCGAGCAACGAAGATCGTAGAGGCGCGTAAATAGATATATCCACCTGTGCGCGGCCGGCTATTATTAGAACAACGTGTGTACGAGAGAACGTTACGCGTTACGCGTTTTATCTGGAAAGATACACGTCGCCGTATCGCGACGCATCGAATCGGTGAATCGGGCAGAGAAGATTTAACTTGCGAATCGCTTCGATAATTTTTCGTTCGAGATATAACAACAACAATAATAACCGATCGATAAATAATTACAATTTAGCCACAATTTATGAAAGCTTATTGAGAAGCTAAAATTCAATTTCGACGAGAATTTTTTTAAAAATTCCATTTATTTATACTCGTTCTTAATTATGAAAACAGTTAATAAAAAGCGGGCTGAGCGAGAGAGGCATAGAAAGAGACAGAGAAGGACGGTCACGGAATCCGAGGAAAACGACCAATTACAATTACACGCGGTTTTATCAAATTGGGCGAAAATATAGGCGGCTATCAATGTGAGCACGCACACACACACACTGTGCATACGATTGCACAACCTTGTTCTGGTTTTAGAGACGCCGTATCTTTCCACACGGAGAAACCTAACTATTTTTTTTTCTTTTTCCTTTCCTTTTTTTCTCATCAATCGCTACTACTTATCGCGATATTACGCCTCAATTTAGAAGAATCTCTCTCGTCCCGATACTTCCTCCCTCCTCCGCAATTAACAAAATTTAAATTTCCCCGTGCAGGAGGAGAGAGAGGAGAGGAATAAAACGTTCCTTATTAACGTTTCGAAAAAATCCATCGATTCGACGGTGAAACGTGCATAAAGCGTTTCGAGCATAACTCGAAGCAGGAAGACAAAGCGTAATAAATGACGTAAGTCCGTCGACGATGCGAAAGATTTTTTTTCCTCGAATCGTGGGACGGGGCGCGGCCGTTCCGAGGAAATTCCCATTCCCCCTTTTCTCTCTCTCCTTCCCATCTCAGGAAAAATTACACGAAAATAATACGAGAATCTTGACAAGCAACAAATTCGATCTCGATCTCGATTCCAAATCTAATAATCCGGATATCGATGAAAATTTATCGATGACGATCTCGCTTTTTCTACAAGTATCCAAGAAAATCGTTCCAGATGATCTCGAGTATATAAGAAGGCAACCTTGAATCACCTCCTCTCTCTCTCTCTCTCTCTCTCACTGAAGCTTCGTCACCTACAACGAGGAGGCGCGTGATCAGTGGTCCAACGACTACCGGTCGAGGTGATCTCTCTCGATTCAGCAGCAACGGACGTTTATCGAGCAGCAACACGTGGATCTGCTGCTGGAGGAGGAGGAGGAGGGGGAGGAGGAGGAGGAGGGAAGGAAGAAAGAAAGATCCCTTCCTCCCTCCCCTTTTCCCAAGACTCCTCCTCCTCCTTTCCATTCCTTTCCTCGGTGGGCAGCCCTCACCCCTCCCCTCTCTCTCTCGCGCGCTCGCGCTCGCGCGCGCGCGCGCTTTCCCGCTCCACCCTTGGCTTCCTGCGCAGGAACCGGATTTCGCAATGGGACGAAAGCCACCGCTCGAAAATATACGAGGCCGAAAAGGATGGATCTAACCTGTACACGGTCGAACTGGATCTCGTCTTTCTATTTCTCTCATTCTCCACCCTTTCCCCTTCCCCTTTTTTATCCCAGCTTCTCTCTCTCTTTTTCTTCATCTCGTTCTCTTTCTTTGTTCCACGTCCAGTGAAAGGAAAGGACGAGAGAGGAAAGGAAGGCTAGACTCTCGTTTGTGAGAAAGGTGCAAGTAAAGGTACGACGAGATCGTGCAGCCCGGCCACTTCGCATGGAGACCGAGAAAGAATGGAGGGTGAGAGAGGGGTGTTGCTCCATCATTTCTGCGCACCGCGCCGTGTCAACGGAATTTCTCCTCTCTCTCTCTCGTTCTTCCAACTTAACTTAAGAAGGATTTAAGAAATCGAATTACAACACGTTAAAACGTTGAACAAATCGATCCAACGTGCAATTAAAAATCATCATCGCGTGAGGATTCGCTTCTCGAGAGAGAGAGAGGGGAGATTGCAAGCCTGCCCCAAATTTGTTATTACTGGCAATGAGTCGAGGAAAAAGATAAGATTTTGCGGGGATAGGAAGGTGCCTAAGTGGTTGTTCTCGAACTTAGTTACGCAGTTCCTTTTCTCTTCCACTTAGAGATTGAATGCAACGACGACAAAAAGAGAGAGAGAAACGAATAAATAAATAAATAAATAAATAAATAGAGTGGAGGAAAAGGAGAGGAAGGAAAGGAAAAATAGGGAGGATAGAAGGAACGGGGAGAGGGAAGGAAGAAGAAGAAGAAGAAGAAAACGCATACCGTTTAATCGCACGCCGAGGTTGGAGAGGACCTTGCAGCCGTAACCTCTCTCTCCTTCCTTTCCCCGCTCTTCTTTCTCTCTCACTTCCTTCTTCCCCCCTCCTCCCTCCTCCCGCTTCTTCTTCCTCCCCTCCCCCGCCCCCGCTCGCCCCCTCCTCCTCCGCCACTTCCTTCTATCTTTCGCACGTAATGATAAACAGCCGCGTGTTCCCTGTAACGATTACGCAAGGCGTTTGGCCTTCTCGACGCGCTTTTAATTTAGACCGCACCATAAATAAATAAATAGTATCGAGCCCGATAACTCGACGCCAGAGCGAGCGAGCGAGCGAGCGAATTCTATTAATTTCGGGCGAGAGAGAATTAATTAATTTTCTAATAATAAGTAATAATAATGACGATGATTATGACGATGATGATGATAGTCGTAATGCCCGATTTTTTTCAACGAGTGGAAAGAAGTTTTTTTATCCTTCCACTCGGATCGATTTTATTATTATTATTAATCGATAAGCGAGTATAAAAATCGGCTGCGCGTATATAAAAATCGGCTGCGTGTACAAAAATAGGATGCGCGTACGAAAATCGGCTGCGCGTATATAAAAATCGACTGCGCGTACAAAAATCGGCTGCGCGTATAAAAATCGGTTGCGCGTATAAAAATCGACTGCGCGTACAAAAATCGGCTGCGCGTATAAAAATCGGATGCATGTATAAAGGTGCGCGTATAAAAGTTGGGTGCGCGTATATAAAAATCGGGTGCGCATACAAAAATCGACTGCGCGTATAAAAATCGGGTGGGCGTGTATAAAAATCGGGTGGGCGTGTATAAAAATCGGGTGCGCGTATATAAAAATCAGGTACGCGTACAAAAATCGAGTGTGCGTACAAAAATCGGGTGCGCGTATGAAAATCGGTTGCGCGTATAAAAATCGACTGCGCGTGTAAAAATCGGCTGCGCGTATAAAAATCGGATGCACGTATAAAGATGCGCGTATAAAAGTCGGGTGCGCGTATATAAAAATCGGCTGCGCGTACAAAAATCGAATGTGCGTACAAAAATCGGCTGCGCGTATATAAAAATCGGTACGCGTATAAATAAACGGCTGCGTGTATAAAAATCGGGTGCGCGAATATAAAAATCGGGTGCGCGTATAAAAATCGGGTGCGCGTGTATAAAAATCGGGTGTGCATAGAAAAATCGGGTGCGCATACAAAAATCGGCTGTGCGTATAAAAATCGACTGCGCGTATAAATAAACGGCTGCGCGTATAAAAATCGGATGCGCGAATATAAAAATCGGATGTGCGTATGTAAAAATCGGATGCGCGAATATAAAAATCGGATGTGCGTATGTAAAAATCGGGTGCGCGTATAAAAATCGGATGCGCGTATAAAAATCGCCTATGCGTATAAAAATCGCCTGCATATATAAAAATCGGCTGCGCATACAAAAATTGGGTGCGCGTACAAAAATCGATTGCGCATATATAAAATTCGGTGCATGTATAAAAATTCGGTGCATGTATAAAAATTGGGTACACGTATAAAAATCGGGTGCGCTTATAAAAATCGGGTGCGCGTATAAAAATCGGGTGCGCGTATAAATAAACGGCTATGGGTATAAAAATCGGGTGCGCGTGTATAAAAATCGGGTGCGCGATCGCGAACGTGGTCGGTCGGGAATAATAAAGAACGTGGAACGGATGAATTTGTTGTTTACCGATTCCTTTTTTTATTTATGGCGCGTAAAATCTACTATTTTTTAAATAGTTCCTTTCCGGTGTTGGTTTCGAGTCACGTAAACGTTGGGTAAACGGTGGTGGTGTCGAGGCAGGGGGGAATATATATCGATTGATAAAAAGAAACGCGAGCGCCGTTGGTATTTGTCAAAAAAAAAAAAAAAAAAATTCGATCACCGATCGAATTAATTCGACCGGTGGGATGACGACAGCGGGTGGAAACAAACGGTGGAACCGAGGCCCCCTAAACCACGTCTTCCACCGTTGCGCCGTTTCAAATCGCGAAATAAAAGCGAACGAGGCCGCTCGTACCGAGGCTCTGTACGTCTCGTATTGACATTTTCGCGTTATCCCGGCTTCGATTATTTCAACTCTTTGTTTTCGCTCCTTACGATCGAAGAGAAAAAGACCTGCAATTATGGCGCGATTAATATAAAACGTTTGAATCGGTTCCGAGAAGTATTCGACGAATTTTCAAATTGTCTCTGATCTCAACAGAGTACCCCCGCGTGAAACGTAAGAAAATACGAGTAATTTTAATTTACGTAACGAATATTATCGTGGATTGTTCCTTTCCTTTCCTTTCTTTATCAATATTCCATCATATCGAGAGAAGACAATAAAGAAAATATAAACGTCGATTCTCTTTTGTGTGAAAAAAAATATTGGCGGTACGCCAACCGATTATTCTCTTTCCAACACGTGTGTCGCGTAGCTGAATCTCCGCTGGACTGCGGATGTTTACGCGTTTGTAGGAAAAGAAAAAAAAAAAAAATATATACGATACGCGAATATAACGAAGATACGGAATCTTTATACATAGATTGAATGAAAATTGAAAACATATTACAAATAACGATGAACGCCTCGATAAGAATGGCTCGGTAAGAATGAAAACTTCGAGTTTAAAATACGAGTATCCGTGATAGCGAGGAAGAGCGTTCGAGAGAGAGAGAGAGAGAGAGAGAGAGGGAGAGAGAGATTAATCGCAGCGCAACGCATATCGCATCAGCTGTTTCTCGACCTCCTTTCGTACTCCGTCCCTCGAAGCGAAATTCGTCTACCGCTCTAAGTATAGCCAGGCCGTGTGCCGTAATCTCCGGACACACGAACGACGTTGCACATCGTTGACCGAATCTACCGAATGGCGTATAATAGGTGGCCGCGTACGAGCCGGCCACGCAGAGAAAGAGGAACGACGAAACAATCGCATACCTGGTGCACCGACTCGAATTCAAGCCGCACACACCAGTCGGCCATGAAATTCTTTCGAAGAATGTTTATAAATAGTACGAATGAAAAGTAAAACGTTCGCGAGCTAAAAAGAGGTTTCTTTAATGAAACGAATCTAATACGAGTCAATGAAAGAAAAGGAGACAGAAGAAAAAAATAATCATATATATATATACATATATATGGAATTTAATATTTTCAAAAGAAAGGAACGAGGATAAAGGGAGAAAAAAAAGTTTAAAGTCTCGTCGTTTTTAATCCAACGATAATAAGATTGGTTAATAAGACGGGACGAGCTAAACTCGTAATCAAAGTAAACGCGGAGGAAACGCTGGAGGTGTTTACCAGCGAGTCATTCAAGCATTTCACTATCGATCACGGCTGAGAGCGTTTCCGATGCATAACTGGAGCAACGGCATAATTCTCCGGATGAAAAAGAGGTAGCAGATACGCGCAATACGCGACGGTGGCGCGCGCCAACCGATTGGACGAGGACGGTGCGTCGGTCGCGGGCCAAAATGTTTTTTAAAAGGAAAGAGGAAGAAAGAGAGGAGGGAGAAGGAGAGGAAGAAAGCACGTGGGAGTTATAGGTGGCGTGGAGAGAATAGACGCGGGTTGGAAGGTCGGCTGGCTAGCTGGCTAGCTAGCGAGCGAGCTAGCGAGCGAGCGAGAGGGAGAAAGGAAGGGGGAGGGCGAAGGGAGACGGTGAAAACGTAACGTTCTATCTGGTCGAGTCGCGAGAGACTGAAGAGGCGCGCGCAAGCGCGTTCGCAAGGAGGATCGTCGTCGAGGCGGAGTAAGAAAAGAAGCGGGAAAGACAAAGTGGGAGCGGGGGGGATGAAGGGAGGGCAGTGAAAAGCAAAAGATAAAGTTTCAAAAGCGACGATAAAGAAAGACGGAAGAGGCGTTGAGAACGGGATGGAAATGACTACACGCGAGAGATAGACACGGTGGACAGACATGCACGTACGCATACATACACGCGCGCGCACCGGAGAAAAAGGTAGGACGACAGGGGAGGACGGACGGAAAGAACGGAAACGTTGGGTGTTGCGCGAGGGAATGGGGGGGAGGGGGGCGAGAGAGAGAGCTGGAATGGAAGGAAAGAGGAGAAAGGAAACGCGAAACGAAACGAAACGAAACGAAACGAAAGAAAGAAAGAAAGAAAGAAAAGGAGAAGTTTACGAGGGTCTGTGGAGCGGAGCTCTCTCGCTCCATTCTTACGTATTACGTGCACGAGCACGAGCGGAGCCTTGTATTACACCATTACCGTGACAAAGAAGCCTACTATCGAGCGACGAGGATGAGAATAAAAGAGTACGGAGAGCGGTTGCAATTCTCGGTGTATGGGTCGCGTGCGTGTGCACACTGGGAAACGAGAGAAGCACGTACACACGTATACACGTTGCGCTAGACGGAGAAACGCGAGAAAGAAAAGGCGGAAAACAGAGGGAGAGGGAGAGACACTGAGAGACGGAGGGAGTGGGAGTGCGTAGAAGGGAGGTAGGTAGGTAGGTGGGAAGGGGAGGGGAGGGGGGAAGAGAAGAAAAAGACGGAGAGAAAGAAGATAGAGACAAAGTCTGTACTCTTATCGTACGACAGTTGGTGCATGTGCATCGTGGAATACAAACACAGGCTCCACACGTGAATCGAGGCGCGAGCGTGTACACGCACGCACGTACGCGTACGCATACGCACGCGTACACACCACATACACACATACGTACATACATACATACACAAACGCGCGAGTCGAGGCGAATATATAAACGTACACGGAAGGAGCAACACCTCACAAACGTGGCCTAGGCAAGAGAGCTATTTGTAATGTAATAGTGAGAGCACCACAGTGGGGAAAGGGAGAGTGGAGGAAGGTGGTGTGGTAGGTGGAGGGGCAGTATGGTGGGAGGAAAGAGTAAGCGCGGGAAAGAGATAGGTAGAGGGAGAGCGAGTAAGAGAGGAAGAGAGAAGAGAAGAGAGGTGCCACTCGACGAGGAACCAATACTACGGTCCCTTTACAAACCGACT
>NC_037647.1:10981049-11056049 GCF_003254395.2 Apis mellifera | reverse complement strand
TGTGTTTCCTCGGGACCGACCGTGCGTGCGTGCGTGCGTGCGTGCGTGCGTGCGTGTGCGCGCGCGCGCGTGCGCGTGTGTGCGCGTCTCTCTCCTAAGCGAGTAAGGCCCGATTCGCCGCCACCATTCCCGCGGAAGGAACACGGTGATTGTCGAGGCGGCTCGGAACGAAATCGCGCAGCAAACGGAACGAGACGAGACGGGACGGGACGGGACGGGACGGGACGGGGCGGGACGGGGCGGGGCGCGGAGGGAAAACGAGGAGGGAGAGAAGGAGGGAAATTCAAGTGTGAGCGCGAATCGCGGTTGCCACGACAATTTCTAATCCGTTCAAGCCGCCGCCGCTGTGTGTGAAATCTCGGTGTGTGTCGCGCGCTCTGTCCGCCTCTCTGTCCGCGGAGAAAAGACGACGACGACGAACCGCTACCTTATATCAATCATTCGCCACGGGGGGGACGCTTCCTTTCCCCGAAACAAGAAGAAAGAAAGGGGTTGTTGTCGTTGTTGTTGTTGTTGTTGCGAGAGGAGGGAGGAGATTAGACGCGACTGACTGTGGAAAAGTGACAGCTCGGCCGTGAGTGGATATTACAACGTCGAGTGGAAAGCGATGGAAACGATCCGTCGTCGCCTCGTATGCTCGTGTCTCTTGGTGTCGTGCGCTACGAAACGCGGCTTGTGCCCAAGGTCGTCGTTGGTATCCCACCGGTAACCCACTTCCGGGACGAACAAGAGGAGGAGGAGGAGGAGGAAGAAGAAGAGGAAGAAGAAGAGGAGGAAGAGGAAGAAGAAGAGGAGGAAGAGGAAGAAGAAGAGGATCCTTGTGTGTCTGTGTGTGTGTGCGTGCGTGCGTGTCGTGCATCGTGGAGAAGAAAAAGGAAAAAGAAAAAAGTTGGGACCTCCTCTGAATAAATTCGAGATCCCCTTCCCCCGCTGCTTCCATAGACCCGGGCTCCTAGAAGAGAAGAAGTTTCGTAAAACGGATTACAAAACCAGAAGAGAAAGGAGACAGAGAAAGGGAGAGAGAGGCAGAGAGGAAGAAGAGAAGCAGGAGAGAGAGAGAGGGAGAGAGGAGAGCGCGCTGTGATCCGGCGCAGGAAATCGTAAAGGCGAACGATACGCAGTGGAGATACGGTGTTCGAGCACGAGTCGTTGTGGATCGTCCCCAGGAGGGTGGACGACGAGGAAACGCGGGGAGCCGTGGCTGCTCGGTGAAAGAAGCGAGCGTCGTCTGCTTCACTCTGCTACGTGGAGAAAGAAAGGAAAAGGAGAGAGAGAGAGAGGAGGAACTGTCTCTCTCTCTGTCGAGGACACCAGTTGCGGAGGACAAGTTTGAAAGACGATCCGGATGTGGCTGAATCCACTTGTTATCTTTCTCAGCCCTAACGAGATCGCGTATTTTTCCAATCTTCCGACTGCTGCTGCCACCACCACTACTCTACCACTGCTGCTCCTGCTGCTGCTACTACTACTACTACTACTGCTGCTGCTGCTTCGTTCTACTACCACCCTTCCAACCTCGAGACTCGATTTTCTCTCGCCGTCGTGGTGTCTCTCTCTCTCCACGATAAAAATCGATCCTCGCCTCGTCCTCATCAGATCCGGCCAGATCCGAGACGTTAACGCTCTTTTGTGTATAATAAAAGCTCCGTGAACGGTGGACGGAGACACGCGGACGGAGCGCGGAATTAAAAGTGCGCTTAAAAAGGTTAGCGGGATAAAAAAGGCGCGCGCGCGAAAGGATAAGAGAAAGGAATAGGAGCCACCTCCGAGTCCTTGAGAGTACCCAACGGGTAAAAGTGCCGCGCTCGGAGCCAGCCGGTTGACCCTGGCCAGCCAACGGAGCAGACCCCGTTGGAAAAAAGTTCTCCGCGTCGTCGCCGCCGCCGCCGCCGCCGTCGTCGTCGTCGTTACGATCCATCGAATCGTCGTCCCCGTTTCTCGAGGGAATCTCGCGTTTTCACGGAGTGAGAAAAAGTGGGAAAAACGGCCGAGAAAAGTGATCATGAGTCACGGTACCGAATTACGCCCTTCGGGATGATGACGATGATTATGATGATGATGATGATAATGATGACGATCGCCATGATGAGGAGACCGCGCGTGTGATAAATACGCCCTTTACGTGCCACGTGCGTCGATCGAAATCGAGAGCGAGCCTTCCCCCTGTCTGCCCCCTGTCTCCCCCCCACCCTCGCCCGAGTGCAAGCGACATCGATGATTCGCGGAAATCGGCTCGAATCGGCACCGACAACAGCCTCGTATCGAAACGCCAAGGACGTGAGATTCGTGAGTGTTTCCGAAAAGTGAAAAGAGAAGAGAGAAAAAGTGGGAAGAAGAAGAGAAGAAAAAAGTGTGATAATTCCGCGAGTGTATCGATAATAATACCGATTCGTCTCACCTCGTCGTCTCGTAAAGCGATCGGATTCGGTTGATGCTCGACCGTCTCGAGCCCGCGTTCCTCCGAGACGTGGTGCGATCTGTGGTGATACACGCTCCGGTACATCAATGTATGTCACGTGCATGTACCGTCGTCGTCCTCGTCGCCGCAATCATTTCGGGATTTCGGGTCGTCGGCTCGTGGAGATGCTTCGTGACTCCTCGAGAGAGTTTTAAGGGAAAAAATACCCGCCGACAGCCGACCGCCCTTCCTTGGATACCATTCGTTAACGGATTAATTGGATTACGGACGATTCGGAGAACAACGACAAACAAAGGTGAGCGTAGATGACGAGAAAGCCGTTTCAACCGTTTCGTGTAATATTCCAACCGTCCAGAAAACCGCAAACTCCCTTTCTCTAAATGTAATGTTTCGGCCAAACTTTTTTCTACGCGTCCAACGAACACGTGCGCGCGACTCCTTATCTCTATGCCTTTTAAATTTCGTTCGTCGCGTTATTGCCGTCGTAAAAGAGAGAAAAAGAAAGAAAGAGAGAGAGAGAAAGAGAAATGAAGCGCGTCCTTCGTTTATAAACTTCGTGTGTGTGTATATATATATATGTATAAAACGCGTGGAAACGTTGGACGAAAATGAAAATTGGGCAAGTTCAAGAGGGGGATATATTTCTCGATTGTATATTTTCCCGGGCTCGTATAGATTCCTCGTTCGACTGCGAACGATAACGAGGGAAATTATCGGAGCAGTGAACCGGCATTCCTTCGCGATTGGGCGCGAGAGACCGCGCGAATCGTGGCAGGCGAACCAATTCCACGTCTCCACGGTGGAGAGACAGGTATAGATGGATCGCGTTCGAAGGATCCGGGAAACGCGATCGAATCGCTTCAATGAAAAATTTTTCTCATTTCACGTAATGTGTATATATACACGTATAGTTGCAATATTACCTTATTACCTTACGTAACATTTTTCGAGCTACGTCTAATTGCGTAATCCAAAAGTGGAGATATTTGAAAGTATGTCGATACGTACATTTCTCCTTCCTTCCCCTATTCTCTCACGCGTCGAAGGATCCGTCAAGTCGGCGATGAAATTTATTCTCATTCGCTTCGAGAATTTGAAGAAGAAAAAAAAAAGAGGGATTTCAAATGTTGATGCGACACGAAACGGAACGAGATACTTTACGAATATTATTCGGCGCAGCGAGAAATACGCAACGCAATTTCACCGACAACTTCGTCGTTGTCCTTGCCGTTTCTTTTTATTGGCCATTGTTGTCCTTCGCCCGATATCTTGGCAATCTTCAGAAAAGTTTCGAATACAGAGAGAGAGAGAGAGGCTCGGTGTTGACTACCGACTCGTTTCGCGTAGCGGCATAAAAACGTTTCTTCCGAACGTGTAATTCAAGTTCAGGTGTTCCATGGTCGCGTATGAACGTCGGTTGCGCAACTGTTTTTAAAAGAGAGAGAGAGAGAGAGAGTGAGGGAAGGAGGAGAGGAGGGAGGGAGGGAAAAAGAAGAAGAAAAAAGAAAAAGAAGACGGAGGGAGGGACTTCTCGCGAGTTTCTTACAGTGGTGGTCATCAATGGCTCGCGATGACGGATCGTAAAGAAAAAGCGATCTCGAGTCAAGGTCGGGCTCGTCGAAAGGCGTCTTTACGTTCGCCATTTCGTATTCATGTGGCCATTATCTGCCGGATATATTTATGTTGCGCTCTCGGATAGTCGGTGCATTCGGTGGTATGGAATTCCACGCGAATATATATCATCCGTCTCCGAAACAATCTCCAGGGAAATAACCCTGCAACGAATTCGAAAATTCCTCGAAATTTCGCCTCGCTCGAAAATTTTTCACACCACAAATATACTTTTATTCTTGCAAAATACGAAACATTGTTGTATCGATCGACGTAGCGTTAATCTGAAAAACGATTACCGACCGAGCACTCGCGAAGAGAGGATATTTGAATATCCGTTCGCGAGTAACTTTTTCAAGCGTTCGGTTATCTCGAGCGGACCTCAAAAAAGGGAAATGGGAAGGATGAAACGAATCGTCTCTTTAACCGTTGATTTCGACTCGTCGAAAGGGAAGGCATTTCGCGTGCGATTAAAGGAACGAGAAGCTCGACGACGGCGCGATATATATATCTGCGCGGAAAACAATGCCTCTTGCATTGTACGTTACATCCGATCTATCGATATCCGATCATCGCTTCCGATGATCGATCCGACTAAATCGTTCGTGAATCACGTCCGATTGATCTTACGTAACAACGCTCGGTTTACGTTTCTTCCATTAATTACGGGCGACAGACAGGCAGGCAGGCAGGCAGGCAGGCAGGCAGGCAGGCAGGCAGGCAGGCAGGCAGGCAGGCAGGCAGGCAGGTAGGTAGGATAGGATAGGTGCATTTCCTTTCTCTCCTTCCACGTCCCGTGCACAATCGTTCGATCGATTATTCAAAATATTCCGCACATTTTGTATTTCAAAAGCTTATGTAACGAGAGATTATTATACGCGTTACGCGCGATATAACCAGAGAGAGGGAAAGAGATAGAGAGAGAGAAGAAAATGAAAAAGACCAAGGATTTCACCACTCGGTGGAGGAAAAAAATATCGGCTCCTCGAGAAATCGAATCTTGCGCATCTAGAAACAATTTCGAAAACCCTCCCCCCCTCTCTCCCCTCTTTCACGAATCTTCATCGAAGGATAGGAAATTGGATCTGACGAAGATCATTCTATGGCATCATTCTATTAAACGGAGGAAAAACGAGAGAGAGAGAGACCTGTGCAACGCGGTCGCGGGTATTATCGCTCCTATAGAAATGTTCGCAGTTGATAACAACAACTCGATTATCGCGGCCCGATTGTAACTAATATAGGTGCCGCGAGATAACTATAATCACGTACGGTAACGCGCCACCAGCCACGTACCGGGTGTGCGGAATTCCATCGCCTTCCGAAATAAATG
This sequence comes from Apis mellifera, assembly GCF_003254395.2. Lineage (NCBI taxonomy): Eukaryota > Metazoa > Arthropoda > Insecta > Hymenoptera > Apidae > Apis > Apis mellifera. The sequence continues at coordinate 11,050,686 of NC_037647.1, read as the reverse complement.
CCCTTTTTTCAAAAACATCGATCTCTTCAACAACGGTTGAAAAAGAAGAAATAGAAGAAGAAGAAAAGTGTATTAATCGAATTCGAGGAGGGTGGATCTCTCTCTCTTTCTTTCTCACTCACTCCTCGTTTTCACCTTCCTCCAACCGCCGCCACGACAACGGTCTCTGTCTCCTCTTCCTTCTTCCTTCTCCTCGCTTCGCGCTCCTTTCCGCGATAAGGACGGGCGGCCTGCGGTTTTTTTATTAAGAGAGCGCTGGCTCGGGATTGGCGGCCGGTTTCCATGTGTAAGGGAAGCAAACACGTAAGCGCGTTAAATAAAGTTGCAATTAAAAGAGCTAAAAGCTGCGGCGGCGCAGCGACGGCGGACGCCTGCCCGACTCTCTCAAGGCCTCGGGCCTCGCCGGACCGTACTTCCGCTTCTGATTAGCTTCCTCTTTTCCCACATCGCTCTCTCTCTCTCTCTCTCTCTCTCTCCTCCTTTCTCTCCTCTTTCCATCCTCTCTCTCTTATCTCGCACCGTGGGAATCCTCTTCTCCCGACAATCTCTCTCTCTCTCTCTCTCTCTCTCTCTCTCTCTCTCTCTCTCTCTCTCTCTCTATATATATATATATATATATATATATATATATATATCTCTATATATATATATCTCCCTCCCTCTCTCCCTCCCTCCCTCTCTCTCTCTCTCTCTCTCTCTCTCTCTCTCTCTCTCTCTCTCTCTCTCTCTATCTATCTATCTATCTATCTATCTATCTATCTATCTATCTATCTATCTATCTATCTATCTATCTCTCTCTATCTCTCTCTCTCTCTCTCTCTCTCTCTCTCTCTCTAGAGAAAAATATAAATATAATTTTTCCAAATATATTTTTTCAAATACACGTATTTTTACGTATCTCGATCGAAAGGTTGGAAAATCATTGGCGCGTTGCGTAAAAAAAAAGAACGTTTCCCCGGGCGAAATGGAAAAGAGGAGTGGAGAGTGAGAGAGAGAGAGAGAGAGAGAGAGAGAGAAAAAGTTGGCCGCGCCGATTTTCAACGGTTCAAGTGACGACGGTCAGGCGAAAATGTTTCGCTCGTGCACTTTCACTCCCGAGTTTCGCCGAATCTTGTTCGATCGCGGGATATATTCATTACGATTCTATACCTGCCACGATCTTCTCACGGTTGTCTCTCTCTTCTCTCTGTTTTTTTTTCACGGTCAACGAGATTGGAAAAAAAAGAAAAAAAAGGGAATTAATTTCCCCTCCTTCGAGAAGAGCTCGAAAGCCGAGGCAGGAATTTTCCTGCGAGCCCGAGAAATGGAAATACATCGCGGCGTACGTCGCGACCTTGAACGATACTCTGCCGCTCGTCGCACGTTGGCGTTTCGAGAAAGAATTTGGCCGGATGGCAGTCACGTAGTACACGCTCCATTGCGGAATAATCTTCGGGTTATCTTTCAATGAAAACGTTCGCCTTCCTCCCTCCTTCCCCTCCAGAAATTTTCTCGAAAAGATTCTCCCTGACTGGCGTCCACCAATCGTATTTCCAATCCCTGAAACAGAGCGGAGATAGTAAGCAACATTTTGCTGCAACGAGTTTATTTCACCCACGCGAAAGCAACGTTCGTTCTCTCTTTTCCCTTGAAAAGTCAAATATATCGATCCTACTTTTCGAATTGTTCAATTGTTCTGGAAAGAGAAAATTTCCGTTCAGGAATTTAGATTATCCCGTTGTACGGTAATCTTCGATGGGTCGAAGACGATATTCTGGGAAAAATTTGGAAGAGGAGACGTGTATTATTTTTCCTGAAAAATAACTAACTCTCGTTACAGGGGCCGTGTGGCTCGTGGCGATTGTAAATCTTGATGGGGGGGCCCGCCGAGTATACAACGGCCGGCCGCCACGAGTATATACGTCGCCCGCCAACCCTTTCTACCTTCCCTTTCACTTTCATCTATCGTATTTATATATATATATATGCGCGCGCATACACGTTTCGAGGCCCCACACGCTTTCAGCGGGGACTCGCCGCCTCCTCGCTTCTCGCTCGCTACCCATTTTCGCTGCTACGTGGTGCGACGCGGTAGAAAAAAGGGAGGGGAGAGAGCGAAATGGGGAGGGAGAAAGAAATTATCGCTCGAATCGGCCTTCGGGGGATCGATTCGATCCAACTTCGATCCGAAAAACTTTTCCTTCCAACGGAGAGTATAACCTTTCTCTGTCTCTCTCTCTCGGATAATAAGCGAAGCGACGCGAGGCGCGCATGCGCGCGCGAGACGCCACTAGCACCGTCGGTGGAGCAACGGTGAAATTCGAAATGGTGGCCCGAACGGGAAGAAACGGGCGAACCTCGAGACTTTCTTCGCAAGTCGGATGAAATATGGCCGGTCGAGTTGCGAGTTTCGTACGACAGTGAAAGTGTCCCAATTCTCGGTAGAGAGAGAGAGAGAGAAGTTTCCGAAAACAGAGTTGACGCGGTAACGGAGAGAGAAAAAGAGAGATGGAGGGAGGGGGACGTAGGAGCGCGTAACCGATTGTCGGAAACGTAAGGTAATGTGTTAGAAGAACCTGTTATTCGCTCGTTCGAAGACAAATATAGGAGGCGTACGGGCGATAGGAAAATAAATTGTCGATAAATGGTTGTAGGGAGGGAGGGAGGGAGGAGGTGTTATTTCCGATATACCTACCGTGAGCGAATCGATTCCACCGCGAAACGACGAATCGATGGATAAAATGTCGCGGGAAAGGAGGGAAAGGTTTTTTAGGAATGATGTCACGCGCGAGTTTAGAAGGAAAGAGGTTTCGTACGTACGAGTTATATATATATAAATATGTGTGTGTATCGTTCGACCATTAGGAAAATCTGAAAAGATACTCGAATGGAAGAAGAAGAAGAGGAGGAGGAGGAGGAAAAGGAAGAGGAAAAATTCCAAAGTTATTTTTCACGAGTCTTAAATATATATGTATCTTTCGATTCCTTTTAAATTCTTCGTCTCTCTCTTCCTCGAACAATTTCTCACACGTTGGCGTCCGACAAGTTGCTGCGCTAGCTTTCGAACACTGTGTTGCAAATTGCAACCGCGATAAGAAATTATCGGTTAAACGGTCGGTTCTCGAAAAAGAGAACCGCCCACCTATCTACGACTTTTCCCCTTTTCTTTCTTTCTTTTTTTTTTTTTTTTTTTTTTAGGAGAACCGCATTTTTGTTTTGCAACGATAAGTTCTGCGTTGCCACGATCGGTGCTTCGATTGCCGTTCGACCGTCGAAAGAGTGTGTGTGTATGTGTGTGTGCGCGGCTCGCTCATTAAAGGCCACCGACGACTGTCTTCGATTGTTTTGTGATTTTATTCTACACAAGGTGCAAACGGTTTGCTATTATACGCGATCGATATCCCATTTTTCTTCCCTAGCTTCTCTTCGATTACGACTCCAATTCGATCGACATCCAATACGAATTTAACCTTTAACGTTTATATCCTCTCTCTCTCCGTTTTTTTCTTTTTTCTCCCCCCAATCCAACTTTTCGTTCAGGCTCCTTCTCTTCCATTCCCGTTGCTCGCGCTGTTCCATCCTTGGCGCCGAAACAGGCAGCAACAAACTTTCTCGCTCGGCGGTGCGCTAAGCCAGCGCCACGGCTTACCAGCGCGCCCCCCTCTCTCTCTCTCTTTCTCTCTCTCTCTGTCTGTCTCGCTCGCTCGCTCCTACGCACGCGCGAACCGACACCCGTAATTTCTCCTTCGTCCCTCTCGACGCTCTCGCCATCTTCCGTCTCCGTCTCGCGACGCGCCAATCATCCCCCCGTCGCAGCCGCCGCGTCCGACGACCTACATAACAACGAATTTCGCCCCGATTCGCTCCTCCTCCTCCTCCTCCGCACCTTTCGACACCATCCTTCCTCGTCCGAAAATTCGAGGGATCGTCCCCCACCCTTTTCAACTCGGATTCGCAGGAGAGGGAGGGGAGAGCGGGAAGTGGAAAAGATAGACGAAAAATCGTAACGCGGCGTTTGGAAATTGGCCGCGTTCACATGGAACAATGGGACAACGGTTGCGCGATATCGGCTCGCTTTTTCCCCCCTTTCAGGCTAGCTCTATCGATGATATACTTTTCGAGAGTTGATATATATCAAGAGAGAGAGAGAGAGAGAGAGAGAGAGAGAGAGAGAGAGAGAGAGAGAGAGAGAGAGAGAGAGAGAGAGAGAGAGAGAGAGAGAGAGAGAGCGTGTCTGAATGAGACGAGATTTTCCTCGCGCGCACTTTTCGGACACGGTGTACGCGAGCGAGCGAGCGAGCGAGCGTTACAGCGACAACGGTCCCCACCCACGGCGTGAGATCATTGCGATTACGTAAGTGTCCAGTGTGCAGCAGGAGCCGCGCATAAAAGTATCGCGTAGCACGGCGCATGCCGCTCTAGTCGACGCTTGGATCGTGTTGTCGTTCCACCGGATACCTCGACACTATGCCACCATTTCCAGGGAAAGGAGAGAATCGGCTCTCGATTTCTTTCGCGCCGCCTCTTTTCTCTCTCCGCCCGATTTTCCCCTTACGTTTAAAAAGACCGCTTTTTCGAGCACGAGGAGGAACTTTTCTCATAATTTCCTCCTCCCCTTCCTCCTTATACTTCTCCCTTCCTCTGAAGTGAATCCACGCGAGGGAATTTTTCTTTTATTTCTTTCATCGGATTAAAAATTCTCTCAGTTGGAGAGAGAAAGAGTTGGCTCGCCTTCTCGGTCGAATCTTGGCTTCGAGTTTCGAGCGCGAAAAGGTTAATACGACGCGGGGAGCGTCGACGAAACTGGGCTAAACGGTACAACGGCGGATAAGCGTAACGCGCAATTCGATATGAATAGCGGTATCAAAGTTCGATGCAGATAGCGAAAGGATGTAAAACGGAATTTCGATAAGAGGAGCGAGAGAGAGAGAAACATCGCTTCGATTCTCCGAGGCGTAAACATTTTTCGGTGCTGCACACGCATAAGATATAGGTGAGCCTTTTTTCTTCTTTTTCGCCAGCGCTGCGCGAATGAATGGAACAGTGGCGCCTCCAACTGGGCAGGATCCGAAAGGTACGGCGCGACGATCAGCCGCAATGGCGGGACATTGCATAACATTTTGAAAAGTTGGACGTAACGTGTCGGAAGTCGTCGTTAACTGGCGTGGTCCCGTCACGAATCACCAACCGCGAATAAACAAACGATCGACACTTTTCGTTTCTCCCTTTCTCCCTTTTCCCGCGATCGATATTATTATTGCGTGCAACATAGCTGCCGTGCGTCCAAAATAGTACGCTTTATATATTTATACGGGGAAATATAAAATAGGAAGAAAAGGGGAGGTGGATCGAGCGAGTTTTATTTCGAGAAAGCGCAGATATATACGAAGTTGCATAGAGAGAGAGAGAGAAGCAAGAGGGAAGGTGGTACTACTTCTCGCGAAACGTTGCTCATCGCATGGACGTTTCCGCCTGACTCATTTATAATACGGCGCGGCGCGAGCAAGGCCGAGCCAAAAGCAGCGATCTTGGCTTTATTAAAATATATCGGCTGCAAAAGCGACGCTCGTTCCAACATCGTAGCGTAAAAAAAAAAAAAAAAGGAAAAAAATTGTTCGAATTCCAAATAAACCGCTCTAATAAATTTACGATATAAAATAATAATAATAATAACAACGATCTAAAATCTCTCTAGAAAAGCGAATCTTTAATCGCTTGGTTGGACGATAAAACGCGGTCGCGCAACTTGGTTCGAAAACAAACAGGCGTGCGCGTCCTATTCGCCCGTCCGAATCGTTGGACGCGAGGAAACGCAGCAAAAAACGACACAACAACACAACTTGCTTGCCCTTCGGATCCGTCGAAACGTTGGTGGTGGTGGTGGTGGTGGTGGTGCGTGCGTGTCTAACCATAGTGAGAGACGAGAAAGGCAGGGGGAGGGGGAGCGGGAGCGCGCGCGGAGAGGATTAGGGGAGGGGGGAGAGGGGAAGAGGGAGGGGAAGAACGATCGCGATTGCGTAACGCGAATGCACGCCGGGTATCTCGCATGCTGCCGCTACTACGTGTAGGTGTATGTAGATCTTCTAGGTAGTGAAAGGTCATCCGTTTAATAGTCCTGAATCGCGGCGACTGTATATATATATATATATATATATATATATATATATATATATGTACATATTTATATGCGCGATCGGGCGGCCGATGACTAACTCTCCTTCGTCCAAGAAGCGAAGAGAGGCTCCTCCGCTGCATCTCCGCCGATGCGCAGTAAAAGGTGCAGCAGCAGCAGCAGCACGACGATGATGATGATGATGATGATGATGCCAGAGCCTTTGACATTGAACGGATCGAAATCTCGCTCCGTTTTTTTTTTTCTTTTTTCCTTTCCACTCGCGTTTATTTATTCGACGTCGGCCGCTTGCTTCCCTTCCTCTTCCTTTTGCAACTTACCTCGTGGCAACATCGCCTCTTCTTCCAATAATTGCACACACGTCGATCGATGGGATGGAAAATGATGAAAGAAAAAAAAAAAAAAAGGAAGCGAGAAAGAAAGAAAGGGAAAGAGAAGGATCGAGGATTTTCCAGGAAGAGAGGGGTAACGCGATTTGTGACGTTGTCGTCTCGACAACGTACGAGGAGGATACGCGGCACACGAGAGAAGAGAAGAGATCGTTTGTTACATAAGAGGGACGCAACGCGTTGTGTGTGTCGCGGCTTAAAGGCCGGTACACAACGGAGCCTGTTTACAGAGGAGCCGTGCACTTATAGTACAACGCAACGCGAGGTAACGCGTTGCACGCGTGTGCGCCACTCTCGTCGATGTAAGGGGAGAAAGGACGAGCGTCGAGAATCGAAAGAGCAACGTTGCCAAAGTCTATGCTTTGAGACTTCATTTCTCTCTCTCTCTTCTTTTTTCCCTCCTCCTACTCTTTCTCTCTTTCTGTCTCTCTCTCTGTTTTTTCCTCGGGAATCTCGATTCTCCTCGAGCCGCCGACACCTTCGAAACGACGCGTTTCCGCGTTTCCACGTGATCCTGGCCAGCCACACAACGCTACTCCACCGCTCGGCCGTCCTTCTGGTTATGCAACTGTTAAAAAGTGAGCGACGCTCAATATTACATCTGACATCATGTTTATCGCCGCGAATTCCTTAAAAGGCTTAATAAGCCGCGGCTCGAGAAAAATAATCGAAAGTGTCGGACGACGATTTTGAGAGAAACCAAGAAGAAAAAACAACTCTTCTCGGATCTCGCAATATTTATTCATTTCCTTCCCTGATCTTCCAAAATCTTTTCGACGAAGAAACGAGAGAAAGACAACCAATTTCCGCTCCCTAATCGTTCTATCATCTACACGTCTTAAACGTCTTCCAATTTCGAGCGAATTTTCTCGACCAACTCGAGAATCTCGAGACCGGGCGAGAAAGAGAGACGATAGGCTCGCGGCGCCCCTGGACGGAGAGCGAGGGAAGAAGCAGTGCGAGCAAGGCGCGTGCGCGCGTAACAAACATGCCCTTCAGATCTACAATGATGGAGCGTCTATTAGAGAAGGCGATTGTTCTTATATAATGAATGGATCATGTAACTAGCCGCTTCGCGGACTCGCTTCGAGGAACGAGAGGCAGAAAGAGAGACGAGGAGAGAGCGGGGAGAGAGAGAGGGAGGGAGGGAGGGAGAAAGAGAGACGAGTTCCCGCGTGCAACACAGCGTACGAACGAGCGAGCGCTCGTATATACACGCACGCACGCGCGCACACAAGGACGTGGAACGTGTGTCACGTACAACGTATACGTACGTATACGTACCTGGGCGAGAGCGTGTGCGGCCACGTACCAGTTAGAGTCGGCTAGGTTGGTACGTAAGTGCAGCTGAAAAGGCTTTTTACTTTCTGGCCTTGAACGAAATGTATCCGGTGACTCGACGACCGCCGATCGGCCGAGGGAATTCTGTCGTCGTCGTCGTCGTCGTTCCCCTACGTAACCGCCGCCGAGAGAGAGAGATAGAGATAGAGATAGAGATAGAGATAGATAGAGAGGGGGAGATATACGAGTCCTTCTCTTAAACGACTCGTCCGATCCTTGTTATTTTTTGACACGCGCCTCTTCCATATATATATATACACCTATTATAATCCATCTCTCTCGCCCTTCCCAATAATAACTTCTCTTCTTCCTCCTTCTCCTCTGGACACAAGCAGGACAGAATAATAATAATAATAATAATAATAATACACACATCGACACCGCGAGTCGGTGGCGCAACTCGAAACTCCACCGATCCGGAGAAACTCGAACTCTCGCGCCCATCGTGTCCTCCTCCCGCGTCACTCCCCCCTCCCCCCTCCTCCCTCCTCCCTCTCCGCCGAGAGAGACAAAATTTTATCCACGCGTAAAATTTTTTCGGGTAACGATGATAATAATAATACTCGTGTTTATAATATAATATAATGCTCTATCATCCTTCTATTTTTCTGCGATTCCCTCGAGAGGGAAAGAAAGGGAAAATAAATATATCGTAATCCATTTCTCGCGTTCCATTTTTTATATCGCTCTTTTTTCGTAATATCGAAAGGCGGGAGAAGTGGGGGAGAGAGGGATTTTCGTAAGACTGCGGTTGAAAAGCGAGCGAGAGGGACGTGGAGAGAAATGTGGAGGAGGAGGAGGAGAAAGAGAGAGAGAGAGAGAGAGTACGTCACAGTCGACGGAGCGATGCGCAAGAGAGGGAGAGCGTGAGAGACCAGTTGGAAAAATAGTGATTCGAAATCGGGGGAAAGGTGTGAGTCACGGGGTGTCATAACCCTGCCACCTCTCGATTTTACAATTACTCTCTTTCCTTTTCAAATAAATCGATAATATCCGAGAATCAATTTATTTTTTCTCTCCGATCTTCGAGCTTCGAGTTCGTCGAATGAATATAAAAAAAATTGGATCGAGAATTAAAAAGAGAAAATTAATTTTTCCGAGATTGTAAAAAAAATTGGATCGAGAATTAAAAAGAGAAAATTAATCTTTCCGAGATTATAAAAAAAATTGGATCGAGAATTAAAAAGAAAATTAATTTTTTCGAGATTATAAAAAAATTGGATCGAGAATTAAAAAGAGAAAATTAATTTTTCCGAGATTATAAAAAAAATTGGATCGAGAATTAAAAAGAGAAAATTAATTTTTCCGAGATTATAAAAAAAATTGGATCGAGAATTAAAAAGAGAAAATTAATCTTTCCGAGATTATAAAAAAATTGGATCGAGAATTAAAAAGAGAAAATTAATTTTTCCAAGATTATAAGAAAAATTGGATCGAGAATTAAAAAGAGAAAATTAATCTTTCCGAGATTATAAAAAAATTTGGATCGAGAATTAAAAAGAGAAAATTAATTTTTCCGAGATTGTAAAAAAAATTGGATCGAGAATTAAAGAGAAAATTAATTTTTCCGAGATTATAAAAAAAATTGGATCGAGAATTAAAAAGAGAAAATTAATCTTTCCGAGATTATAAAAAAATTGGATCGAGAATTAAAAAGAGAAAATTAATTTTTCCAAGATTATAAGAAAAATTGGATCGAGAATTAAAAAGAGAAAATTAATCTTTCCGAGATTATAAAAAAATTTGGATCGAGAATTAAAAAGAGAAAATTAATTTTTCCGAGATTGTAAAAAAAATTGGATCGAGAATTAAAGAGAAAATTAATTTTTCCGAGATTATAAAAAAAATTGGATCGAGAATTAAAAAGAGAAAATTAATTTTTCCGAGATTATAAGAAAAATTGGATCGAGAATTAAAAAAAGAAAATTAATTTTTCCGAGATTAAAAAAGATCGATTGGTTTTGGAAAAAATGGATGGCAACATTAAACGGGCATTGCATCGGTTTGCGAGAGTCGATGGAATTTCTTCTCTCTCTCTCGTTGATGATATTTTGCGGTGACTCCCCCCCTCCTCTCCGCCCCCCATTTGAATGGTGTTCCGAACGAGTGCTTTTCGAAGCGTCCTCGCAACGCGCGCGCGCACGCACGTACGTACGGGCCCCGACGAGACCGCGAAACACGGCCTATTGAGGCCTGGGCGAAACGTAATTGGGCCCACAAAAAATGGAGCGGAAACGGCCGGACCCCATTACAGGCCTCGTAACGAGTTCTCCGCGCGTTGCTCAATCCGCGCGCTGCGCGCGGTTTCAACCCGCCTCGCCTTAATCCTCCGCGATCCGTTTCTCCGTCGCGGAGGAATATAATAACGCCGGCTACGGATATATTATATCCGTACGACGAATTCGCGCGAATGCAGCTTTTTCTAGTCCGTGACCGTAACTGCGAAGAGAAAAGAAAGAGGAAAGGAGAGAGAGAGAGAGAAAAATTGGACAAGTTACCTCACCTCACCTTACACTCACCTTACCTCGCCTTACCTTACCTGAAATGATCGCGTTCGATAGTCCGGTTACGTTTCGCTTTCGCGTAACTCGGATCCTACCGCTTTCTTCGTTATTTAATTGTCGGTAGAAAGTATCTAAAACGTGTATGTGTATGTATATATGTATATATATACGTACGTTTGTCAACGAGAAATCGATCCTTAAAAATGGAATCGTTGTCGAAAAGTTCGTTAATATCGATTCGTATTATTCGCCTCAAACGCGATTAGCGATATGTTATATTGAGCGATGATATCGAATCGTAGCCCGGCAGCGTCGAGAAAACGCTATCTCTTCGGAACAATTATCGTTTCGATCGATTTCTCTCAAAAGATACATGCTTTACCGTACAAGAGAAAAAAACCGAGAGTTTTTAAAAAAAAAAAAAAAAAAAGACGAGAAAGGTCTTTTTCCAAAAAAAAAAAAATGTAATCGAGAATCAAAAATATTTATATTCGTACATCTCGATGATCGAGGCTTCTCGTTGGGTTTTTCGTACGAGGGACGAGAGAGAGAGAGAGAGAGAGAGAGAGAGAGAGAGAGAGAGAGAGAGAGAGAGAGGGAGAGGGGGATAAATCTTTTTCACAGGCACCGATGCTGGTGCCTACTATCCTCCCCCTCTCGGGCCCCGTTGTCTCGCGCTTTAATTTCCAGCCTCGACATTTGCGTAACCCAGTTTCGCCATTGTTCGATTCAATGGTAGATCGTAACGTCCGCCATCCGGATAGAAGATTATAATGCTCGCGTGTATATGGCACTGCGCATCGTTGCGCCTCGGGTGTGTGAGTGTGAACGCGCTTGGACGGTGTGCGCGTGCAACTCTCCGTGTCGCACTGTCGTGCCGAAAGTGCGCGCGCGAGCGCGAGCTCGTATTAGTATGCCGGGGCGATAAGCGAGCGCGACGAGAGTTCGCGCAACGAAATTTACGAATTCCGCCAACTTTCTCCTCTTGTTCTTATCTCCGCTCACTCGCTGCTCGACGCTGCTCAACCTCGCACCGTTGCACCAATTCCCACTGTGCATCGTGCATCTTTCTCCTTTTCCCTGCTCGAAAGCATAACCCAGCCTTTACGTCTTACACGATTTCGTTTGCACACGAGACGACCGACACGCGGTTCTAGCGATTGTCCCTCCCAATGTAACGCTCGTTCGATAATCCGATGATTATTCCCTTTCGTCGTCGAACGATGAAAAATTGGCGTGAAAAAGAAGGAAAAAAGAGAAAGAGAAAGAAATCGATCGATCGATCTTTTTACGAACACATCGAATCGCGTATTTCGTATCGCGTCTCGCGTTACTTTCATCCGTCAAATATAAGCGTTTGAGCAATATCGCCACATATACATTCGCGTCCAGCAAATGTCATTGTTAGAAGTTGTAGGTATGGAAATGTGTACGCGTTACGAAATATACCAGGTACTACAGGTATTTGAAGTAGGAATAACGCTTCGCGTCTATTTTATATAATTTTCACGGTGTAGAAAGTAATAGCTTAAATATCGCGATGAACTATCGCGATGAACGATCGCGATGATGATTGTAGCAAATCGCACCACGTCACAGTAGGAAACGTTCATATCCATACTACTATTCACTGCTGAAAGGGTTAATAAATGACACGGTCACTTTTACGACGTGAGGATTAATTCGCAGGCGAGGTCGCTACGAGGTGTAATGCGACGTGTGAAAACCGTGAATAGGAGGAGGGAGAGAGAGAGAGAGAGAGAGAGAAAAAAAGAAAAAAAAAAGAAAAAGAAAAAAGAAAAAAGAAACGTGTAAATACCGATACTATAGATAAAAAACTAGTTTTCTTATCATCAACTTCGCCGCCAACTCGGTAAAAAGCTTCGTAAACTCGTTCGATGATACGCGAAGATGATACGCGATACACGAACGGAAGAGACGACTCGAAAGCGAATAAGAACGCGTCTTTTTTTCGACGTTTCTTTCTCACGAGAAGGGAGAACGCAGCAGGGGGACAGACACAGGAAAGGAACGCTCCAATTTCTCGATCGAGGAGAGAAATTTCGTATCCACCGCCAAAGCGCACCGCGTGGAGGACGGGCTCCGATTTATCGACGCACAGCAAGGTAGAACTCGACGAAGCCGCGAGCGGTTACCGACGCGTCGGTTAGACGAGCGACCGAGGAGAGGGCAGCACCTACAAAGAGGTACGCGCGCGCCGTTCCCGCGAAGTAAAATCGGCGGGTTTGGATCGTTCACAACCCCCCCCTCCCTCCGCCCAGAGTAAAACAAGTGGGCCAGAGTTTCTGCATGCAGTGGCACGGGGCCTTGCCCCCACTTACCACGAATGGCACGAGACCCCGCCCGGCGAGTCTTCAAGGCCTAAATAGAAGAAGAAAGACGGACGAACGAACGTAAGCGTAAGCGTGGACGTAATGCAAGCCGGTCGGCCAGCGATTGACCCTGAACTTCACGAGCCGTGCCTGCTAACGCCAGCAACAAACGGCGCAGACGCACCAGCGATCATTTCCTTATTCAGCGATTTTCTTCGTAAACCGAGAGGCAACCGTATGCGCACGCTTACCATTACCAGTAATGCTACCATGTTTCTCGCCCAAGGACCGCTTTTTTTCTCCCCTCTCTCTCTCTCCTTTTCCCCGAGAGAGAGATCTGTCTCTCGATTCGCTTCTTCGCAGTTATATCTTATATCTCGTTCGATCTTCGGGTAGGAGAGGTTTGATACGATATATCCCCGTATCGGCGTTCAACTTTTTACATCAAAGATCGATATCTCTCTAGAGATACGCCGACGTTTTATCTCTCTCGTTTTTAAAAGTGAAAATAAACGGCGATTCTTGAAAATACCGTCGAATAGCATCGAAAATTGGCCTTGATCTCGGAATAACGGATTAACGAAAGAAAGCATACGTATACGTGATCGCGCAAGGAAACAACACACCGGGATTCGCGCCCTCCTCGCGACTCTTACCCAAGGTCTTCCCTTTCCAATCCGATCGGATCACTCATCCAAGGCAAACTTACGTTGATGAATACCCGCTGTGACGAACTCCTATATCATTCCACCGTCACGTGAACCAACGTTTGACCAACGAAATTATCTTCGATTATCGATCTTATATTATCTTATACGCTCTCCTATTTTCCTTAAAATCCGTGGAAACAATTTAATACGATTATAAACAGAAATTTCGTTCTCTCTCGTTCGACTCGAAACAATTTATCAAGTTGAGTCGATGACGAATCATTCTTTGCACTGGGCAAGGAAAAAGAGAGAAAAAAAATTTTTTCGTCCTCTACACGGAATCGTGAAACTCTTTCCCGGGCTGGGACACGTTTGACATTGCGGAACAATCGGCATTCATTTCGTAATATTAATTACACTTTTGCCGAGAGAGTGCATAAAACGTGAAATCAAACTTTCTCTGCCGCGGCTTCTTCCCTTGGGAAACGAAACGACAAATCATCAAATATGTCGAATTCTAACCTGATCGAGAGAAGAAGAATAAAAATAAAAAGAAAAAAATTTAGAAAAACGCGCATTCGTCATTATAGTGAAATGTAATTTACGAGTACTCATTTTTCAACCGTTATTATTTTCTATGTCGTTCGATTCACTCGTCCTCCCCCCTCCTCTCCCAAAGTCTCTGGACGATCGATCGATGGCGCGATTCCATCTTGCGTTTATCGATGCAACTATATCATCGTCACCGAAAACTCCCTTCTCGTAAAAAAGACGTAAAAAAACGATTCTATTTCAATAATCTATTCCAACGATTTTAGCGAAGAAGAGAATTCGTTCGAATCGAGAATGGCAACAATTCGAACGAATAACCTGAATAACCGTTTTTATTCCGTGTTATTCTCCGTTTAAAAAAAGGGAAAAAAAAAAAAGCAAGAAAGCCGAGGCGAGGCGAGAAACGTCGGAGAAACGTGAGAAACGTAATCTCGTGACACGTCACCGCCTTCCGCCGTTTCCACGACGCGTATAGGCGGGGCGAGCAAGGATGAAATTAGTGTAACGAAGCCTGCCTCTCTTTCCCTCTCTCTCTGGCGCGCGCGCACGACGAGACGAGCATTAATTTTTATTGGGTTAAGGACGCGAGCAAAGCGCGTATATCTCGCTCCTTCTTTTCGCCTCGTTGCGAAAAGAATTTCGACGGAAAACGTTTTCGTTTCTTTCCATTCCCTCGACACAATAACAAACCTACCAAACTATACTATATATATATATATGTATATATATATATACACAAACTATGCCTATTGGAGGATAGATAGGGAGATGGAGAAACGCATCGAGCAATATAAATAATAATAAGAATCGACCCGTTGTTCCAGACGATGTATACTGACGGTCTCCTTACACTCCACTATGGGAAGCATCCGGCGACCTTGGCCGCGGAGGTCGGAGCCTGGTACACCGGGGACCGTCACGTGGACGTGACGTTGGCATGCGACGATGGGTCGGTAGTGAAGGCCCATCGCGTTGTTCTGGCCGCAGCTAGTCCCCTTTTGGCTAGTCTCCTTCGTAACCCCGCCCTGGACCACGTGGTCCACTTGTCAGGGGTGCGAAAAACCCAGCTCACCCACCTCCTGGAATTCCTCTACAACGGAGAAGCCCTCATCCCGGTAAGCGTCCTTCTCCTTTTTTTTTTTTTTTTTCTCTCTTCTTCGGACAAACTTGTCGTCGGAAGAAACATGGGATATTCATATATATATATATATGTGTATAAATAAAAGAAACTCGTATCCGACAGTCGACGGAGCTCACGCCGCTCAGGGAATTGTTCGAGCTTCTTCAGATAAAGTCGGAGCTGTTCGAGCCTAATCAACCGCAGACCTCCGCCAACTCCGACCCCGAAAGGATACCCACCCCCCAACCCTCCGAGGGCCAGGAGAGCTCCAGCTACGAATCGCAGTACGACGGCAGGTCGGTAACTAAGATTCTCTTTTTATCTTCGCGTGATCGACCGAGCTCCCCTTCCTTTCGCGCTCGGTCGAACCGACAATTCGATTCCCCTCCCCGGCGGATTTTTTCAGGTAATTCGAAATGATTTCACGCGCCAATTAATAACGCTCGAAAAACTTTTGTGCTCGATTGTTTTTCGTATCTTTATGAGTAAACAAGAGAGAATTTTAAAGAATTTTAATGTTGTTGTCGTTTCGCGGGATATTTCGACAATATCGACGGAGCAATGTCGTTTTCCACTTTTTTCGTTTTATCGACGCGCTCTCACATTCATCCTCTGTTATTCTTATTTTTCATTCCTTCTATATTCTTCTTATACTATTCATCGTCAATTTCTTAACGAATAGAAATAATTTCCTTATTTAATACTGCTCTCATCCTCTGTTATTCTTATTTTTCACTCGTTCTATTTATATTTTTCTTAATATATTTTTCTTAATATATATATTTTTCTTATTTAATATTGCTCTCACATTCACCATTTGTTATTTTTATTTTTCATTCCTTCTATATTCTTCTTATATTCATCATCAATTTCTTATTCTTATTTTTCATTCCTTCTATATTCTTCTTATATTCATCATCAATTTCTTAACGAATAGAAATAATTTCCTTATTTAATACTGCTCTCATTCACCATCTGTTATTCTTATTTTTCACTCGTTCTATATATTTTTCTTAATATATTTTTCTTAATATATTTTTCTCTAATAGAATAGAAATAATTTCCTTATTTAATACTGCTCTCACATTCACCCTCTGTTATTCTTATTTTTCATTCCTTTTATATTCTTCTTATATTTATCATCAATTTCTTATTCTTATTTTTCATTCTATATTCTTCTTATATTCATCATCAATTTCTTAACGAATAGAAATAATTTCCTTATTTAATACTGCTCTCATCCTCTGTTATGTTATTCTTATTTTTCACTCGTTCTATATATTTTTCTTAATATATTTTTCTTAATATATTTTTCTCTAATAGAATAGAAATAATTTCCTTATTTAATACTGTTCTCACATTCACCCTTTATTATTCTTATTTTTCATTCCTTCTATATTCTTCTTATATTCATCATCAATTTCTTATTCTTATTTTTCATTCCTTCTATATTTTTCTTATATTCATCATCAATTTCTTATTCTTATTTTTCATTCCTTCTATATTCTTCTTATATTCATCATCAATTTCTTAACGAATAGAAATAATTTCCTTATTTAATACTGCTCTCACATTCATCCTCTGTTATTCTTATTTTTCACTCGTTTTATATATTCTTCTTAATAGAATAGAAATAATTTCGTTATTTAATACTGCTCTCACATTCATCCTCTGTTATTCTTATTTTTCACTCGTTCTATATATTCTTCTTAATAGAATAGAAATAATTTAATAATTTATTTAATACTGCTCTCACATTCACCCTCTGTATTTTTTTATTTTCCTTCTTTCTATCATAAATTTTTTAAATAGAAATTAATTTCGTAATTAAATAACAAATTAATTAATACTGCTCTTATTTTTTCTATCCCAATAACGAAAAATCAAACTCATTTAATCAAACCTCGTTACAAAATTTTGAGAATAATATTTCAAAAATTACATCGAATTAAAAAATCGAAAAATGTACTTCGATCGCCATTTAATTCGAAGAATTCGTAAAGAAAGCCGTAGCCGTTCGAATCGTTCAAGAACACTTAAGAAAATTAAAAATTTCGAACCTCTCTTTTTCATCCCCTTTCCTTCGCCACTTTCGAAAACTCGACAAATGACGACAATCTTTCACACAGACAATCCAACAATCCCGCGGACTGTTGCTCGGTGCTCATAAAGACGGAGGGCTGCGAGGAGGAGGCGGAGGTGGACGTGGAGGGCGTGGAGGAGGCGCTGCTCACCGAGGGGAACAGGGAGAGCAGCATAGAACCGCCTAGGCGGAGGGACAGCTCCGACCCCGTGAATCTGAGCTTGAACTCGGGCACGTCGACCACCAGCGAGAGTTCCCACGACATCGTGCCCAGGTAAAATAAAAAAAAATTAACAACCGTCCTTTCGAAACCTCCCCCCCCCCCCCTTTCTTACTTTTAATCATCGTTTCTTACCGATTCCAGGCCGGAGAAACAGTTGCTGGAGAGGCGGGAGTCACTGGAGGAGGCGGAGGAGAGGAGGAGGCAGCTGGCCGCCCGGCTAGCGCTAGGCCTGGAGCCCGGGAAGCGAAAGCCCGAGGAGATCCCGATCCCGCCCGCCGAGGCGTACATCGTGACCCCTCACAGGAAGCGAAGGCCAGGCTTCCACAACGCGCCCGCACAGAACCCTGCCTTCGTCCCGTTCAACCCCGGATTCGAGACCCCGAGGAGATTGCAAGCGCCTCGTCCCCTCAGCGTCTCCACACCCCCCTACCTGGTACGTGTCATGTACGAGGCAGCTGTAGCTGTCGCGATATCCCCGCCTCCCAAGAGGCAGGGAAAAAGATATATACATATATATATATAGAGAGAGAGTGGGAGAGAGAGAGAGAGAGAAAGAGAGAGGGATAAAGATAAACGGGGGGGTTTTCGTTGGTTTGTTTCGTTTCCGGCAGCAGGACAGGTCGGTGACGCCGCCCGGTGGATCGCACAGGCCGCCAAGCGCCGACCCAGCGACGGCCGCAGGCCTGGAACCGCCCTGGGGCTCATGGGCGCTGCCCTCGACCAGGGCACCGCCCCCCCCGCCCACGGACGACCCGCCGAAATCGACCCCGGTGCGGGAGTACAGGTGCAGCTATTGCGGGAAACAGTTCGGTATGTCGTGGAACCTCAAGACCCACCTAAGGGTGCACACGGGCGAGAAACCGTTCGCGTGCAGGCTGTGCGTCGCAATGTTCAAGCAGAAGGCCCACCTGTTGAAGCATCTATGCTCGGTGCACAGAGGGGTAATAGCGGCCCCGGACAACACCTTCACCTGTTGCTTCTGCTCGTTGAGCTTCGACAGCCTTCAAGAGCTCATCAGGCATCTGTCCGGGCCCCACAACAATCTGCTGCTCAGCAAGAATCTGCACGACTAGCAGCACCACCAGCGGCGGCGCGAATAACGCGTCCCCACCACCTCGCCCTCGCCCCCCGTCGCCCCACCCTACCGCCCGGTGCCTCGACGACCCGTCTCCCCCCACCCGCCCCGCGGCCGCCCGTCCGCTCCCCCCACCATCGTCGCGTTCGTCCGCCTCCCCGCTCCCCGCCTCTCACTCGTCCCCGAACAAGCAATATCTCGAGAATATCGATCCGAGAGGGGGGGAAAGGAAAAGTGGGAAAGTCAAGGAGAGGAGCGAAATTCGGATTTCAGGAGAGAGGAGAAATCGCGGGAGTGGCTTGGTTTCGAGTGAATTCGAACTTTTCCGAGATACGATGATAACGATCATGATGATGATGATGATAATAATAATAATAATAATAATAGTCTTCTCCTTCGCCATATTTTTGAGTATATCGATCTCGAGGTTCGTGTATTCGTTCAATTATTATTATTACTCCTGTAACACCTTTCTCCCGAGGATAGACGGACTATAATTTAAATCGTATCGCATCTTTTTCGAACTTTTCGCGATTTCTTTTTTCTTTCTCTTGTCACGAATCTCTTTCCCCTCTCCTTGCCCTCTTCCCCCGCCCCCTTTCTTCGAGAGAGAAAGAAACGGCAAGAAGCACCGGAACAGTCTTTCGCTTAATTAAAAAAGGAAGAAAAGAGAAGAGCGTTGCGCCGTTTTCGCGAACGATTTCCAAAAGTTATATATACGAAAACGACGCAACGAAGAATTCTCCAACGAACGCTTGTTTATTATTATTATTATTATTATTATTATTATTATTATAAGCGATGACCAGTAACTCTGACCAAATAACATATTTCCGGCGATCGACGGATTCGTGTATCGGAAGTGTGTGTGTGTGTCGGACTAATGTTCAACGGTCTCCTCGCGTTAAGGAAACGTTAAAGAGAGTCGAAAACAGAAAAAAAACGAGGATAAAGTATATATAAAGATATAAGAAAAAGAAAAAGATAGAAAAGATACATAAAGAGATACACACAAAATGTATATATATATATATATACGAAACGAGAGTCGAGAGTCAATTACGACCAGTTTGTCGCGGAGCGCTCGTAATAATTTATCGATCGATCGTGCAAACTATACATACAATGCTCGAGTATGTGTGTGTGTATATATATATATATATATTCGCGTTAAGTGAATTCGACACGCATCCTTCTCTCGTCGCGTCTTTTACTTGTCCTTTGAGCAGAAGGAACAGAGAGGGAGATTGCTTTGTTTTAGAAAGAAACGCTTCCCGTGACGCGTCACGTGACGCGCAACAGAGCCGCAGCGAAAAAAAAAAAGAGAAGGAGAAGAAGAAGAAGAAGAACCTCTCGTTTACCTCAGATCGCGCGCAAAACAATCTCACAAAATGTGTAAATAATAATAATAATAACGTTTTACCGTTTTATGTAGTAGGTAGTAGGAAACAATGCGGACGGATTTAATTTATTTTACACTTTGAAAAAAGGGACCAACTGATTTTTTTCCACCGATTTCTGTCTTAGGTAGATTTTAGGTATCCTGCCCTGTCAATCGCCTCGAAAAAAAGAAAAACAAATTTGCTTTGCTGGAGAGCTGTGAAAGCCGGTATTTCGGAAGGAAGAGTAAAAGGGGGAAAAAAAAAAAAGAGAGAGAAAGAAGAGGGGGAAAAAAGAAAAAAAAAGGAAAAAATTGTCTAATCGTAAACATAAACGCGGATAAAAAAGGATACGATCGGGCTCTGTTCCCCTTTCGTCCCGCGAAGAGGAGGAACGTTTATCGGGCGATTTTAAAGATGGAAGAAACGACAATAATTGTTGTTGTTGTTGTTGTTGTTGTTGTTATTATTATTTTTTTTTTCAAACTGTTGTCCAGAGAGAGAGAGAGAGTGAGAGAGTGAGAGCGTGAGCGTGAGCGTGAGCGTGAGCGAGCGAGCGAGAGAGAGAGAGAGAGAGACGTTGAAGAAACGTTGCCCAATGTTCTTCCACGTGATTCAACAATCCTCGTCTTCCAATCGATCGTGAACAACAACCCTTCCTCCCTTTTCATCCTTTTATCCCATCTTGCGTTCTTTATCCATCCACGCGAAACGTTTGTTTTGGTATCTCAGCGACTCGAGTGCCTTGTCAAAATGGGTCCAAAAAATTGGTCGATTGGGCAGTGATTTCATGTGTTCATAGGCTTAAGATTACGCGTAAGATGATGACGAAATACACGAGCTCGCTTAGGAATTGAAAAAAACGAAATGAAAAAGCGTTTAATTAATTTTCACGTAGAGATGAGAAGAGATGTTTTTAATTATCACTCGAATAATATTGTAATAATCCAAGTTTTCGTTAGGACTCTCGTTAGATAGATTGTTTTTTTTTTTTTTTTAAGTAGTAGGCTTTTGTTTCTCTAATTTCTTTTTTTTTTTTTTTGTTGGCGCAGGACGTCATGAGTTTTTTTTTTTTTTTTTTTTTTTTTTTTTTTTTGTAGATAGGTATCTACTACCTAAGGTGCCTTGAAGAAGGGCCTCGACCTCTCTTTAGCTCCTTGGCCATACGAAAATCTCGGGGACGAGATGGAACGAGCGGTCTTTCGGGCAAACAAAAGAATAATTTCCCGTTTGATTGATCTTTAAGAAAGATTTTGGATCGAAATTTTCTCCCGCGAAACATTCCATCTCGTGAAATGAAAATATTTCTCTCTCTTGATAAAAAAATTCCTACTATACCGATCGAGTTCAACCTAACCTCCTCGAGGAAATCCGATAACGAAGAAAGAAATTTCTCTCGAGCGTGTCTTTTTTCACGTATAAACGAATAAAATCGTCTCATTCCAATTCCAAAAGTCCGTAGAATTTCCACAAGTGTTCGGGAAAGACTAAATTCTAAATCCCGAACGCGGGATGGGATTCGCTCGTTCCATTTTCGCCTTTCGGCGTGTATATACGCGGCGGAATATACGCGTATGGAAGTGAGAAAAAGAAAAGAAAAGAAAAAAAAAAAAAAAGAAAAAAAAAAAAAGAAAAGAAAAAAAAAATGAAAAAGAAAAAGGAACGTAAGAAGAGGTTAGAGGGGTGGTGTGCGCTCTCATTTAAGCCAGGCAAAAAATGGCCAGCACAAAACAGTGAACGCAATGTGATACTAAATGATAATAAACATAAATGATAATTATTGTTTAGCGTGCAAACGCGCTTCGGCGAAACTCGCAGGCTCGTGCCTCTTTCAAATAAAAAAGGAGAAGAGAAAAGAAAATATATATACACATATATATATATATATATGTATGTATGTATGTATATATGTATATATATCTTTCGAACGCGAGAGGAAAGAAGAAGTTAAATAGACATTCGATCTTTTTTTTTCTGCGAGCCGCCTAAATAATTTTTTTTCTAGTAACTAACTTTTCGTCGTTTCTCTTTCCAACCCTCTCTCCTCCCTTCAAACCCCCTCGTCCAACCCCCCCTTGTCCCCTCTTCTCGATACATAAGCGCACTAGGTTTACGTATATAGATTATTTTACCGTTAATTAGTTACGTTTATTGTGTATACACACCAACACACACGCACACGTACACGTACACACACAAATTACATACAGAGACACGTACACGCATACACACAGAGATACATACGCGTACACTCGGGGCCAGATGTCCTAAGAAAATAATTATTGTATAGGAGATGAATCGTCCTCGATCTTTTTCTTCTTTTTTTTTTTCCAACTTCAATTTTATAAAGAGAAAAAAAAAATTTTTTAAACTTGCTCGATATATTTTATTCGATGTATAATTTTGAAACGAGATCGATCGAAGTTTCAAAAATGTTTCAAAAATCAATTTTTCGAAATGGAAAAACTGGAAATTTGTGAAAAGTTTTTTACCAGCTTTGTCGGACAATGGAAAGTCGATTTTTTTCGAATTTTCTGTTTGTTCTTCGGGTATCTGGCCAGAGTGTTCCCAAGTAGAATTTAAGCATCTTCCGAGCGGAGAAAAACGTTTCTCCGCGTGCTTTCTTAGTGTTCATAGATTTACAAGAAATAAATTAATTGAGATGAGAAAAGAAGATAAAGAAGCGAGCGAAAACAAGTTGGCTCAATATCAATATCCCTTTCCCTTTCCTCCTCCTCCTCCTTCCTTCTTCCTCACGAGGCGAATCATCACATCTATCATCCATATATTTACGAAATTTTTAAAAATAGAATCAATTCTCGAAAGAATTTTTCCTTCGATTTTAATTTCGAGAAGAAAATTCGCAACTTCCGCGTTTGGTCGATCAAGACGGCGCGATGAAACAAATAAAAACGTCGGGATAAAATTCATCGAAATTGTCCGGCAGCGGTTCCTAGCGGCTTCCATTGGTTACCACTTATCGGTGTCTCTCTCTCGGTTAGAAGTGTATCTAGTCGAAACTAACGGTTCGACGACCAAGGATTTCATACAAAAAAGAAACCTCGTTGAAAAACCCGTTACGACGGCCACGGGTTCAGAAACGTGGTGGCGTATGCTAAAGGCGCCTCGCTCGTTGACACCGGCTCGATTGCATAATTGCAACGCGATAAGTGGTTCTTGTTTTCTTCCCTCCCTCCTCCCCCGAAGGGAAACTCGGCTGCTCGCCTAAAGGTCGAGGTTGGTGAAACCTCGTTGGCTTTGGCGAATAAAACCCTTGACTTATCAAATTCGCAATCTCGTAATCTCTCACCAATGATCTGATCGTGTTAGAAAAATATCGAGATCCTTTTTCTTCGTTTCCATAAATTCATTTCGTCGATCTAAATTACTCGTTTGTTTCCGCGAACAAAATTGTGACAAAGAGACTTTATCGGGATGCTCGGAAACTAATTTTGTTGGTTGACGCGAGTGTCGCTAGTCGAACGTTCATCCGGCCAACTTCATTCTAGAATAGAAATTATTAGGTCGCTCGGAAAATAATTTCCTGCTTTGACACGAGTGTCGCTAGTCGAACGTTCATCCGGCCAACTTCATTCCAGAGTAGAAGTATTTGGGTCGCTCGGGAAATAATTTCATTGTTTGACACGAATGTCGCTAGTCGAACGTTTAGTCAACCAACTTCATTCTAAAGTGGAAATTATTGGGTCGCTCGGGAAATAATTTTCTTGTTTGACACGAGTGTCGCTAGTCGAACGTTCATCCGGCCAACTTCATTCCAAACCGTGTTGTTACATATTTCAAGAGCATTCGCGTTTCGATGGTTTAAACGTAAGAAAAATTCGTTCGATTCCGTGCGTTTTTCGCGTGTGACAACGAAGATGAGCAAGATCGAAAGAAGCATTTTCCGTATTATTCTACTTTTATTCTACTTTTTCGTCCCGACAATTTCTGGAAAAACAGTCGAAGCAAGTGACGGACGGAATAAATTGCACCGATTGAATGATAAAACAACTCGTGAAATTTCTACGAGAATATTGAATTCGACTGTTCGCGATCACGGGTGAAACGACACACTGTTTCATTGTCACGGAGAGAGAGAAAAAAAAATTACTTTACGACCGAATCGTTCAACGATAACATTTACAATCTAAAAAAACGACATCGAAAGAAATCTTGGCGTCTCGTCAAATTGTCGGGTTGACACCGATCTCTTCCACGGGTGAATCGATGAATCCCTTCTTCGAAAAAGTACCGTTCGTTCGAAGAAGAAATTGCATAACAGAGAGTCGGTTGCGCGTGTCGTCCTCGTCCTCGTCATTGTCTTCTCGCACCAGCAGCCTGGGGTCTTTCGGGTGTCCACCTCGTGAACTTGTTGCCACCAACAACGAGCCGTCTAGCAACGTTGACGGCCAATGGCCGTCGTCTCGGTGGCCGAGAGAGAGAAAGAGAGAGAGTGTACCGTAAGGATATTCACGTGTAGTAGGTAAAACAGAGGGGGATACAGGTGGTGGCCGGTCAACGATCTTGCGCTCCCCGGTTCACGTGTATATAAAGAGAAACGGGACGGGCGCACGGCAGATCAACAACGGCAGCCATGTTCGGCAAGATAGTTCTGTTCCTTTCCGCATTGGCTCTGGCAGGAGCGCAGATACCCAGCCTCGGCTTCTGCCCCGAATACGTACCTATGGCCAACTTCGACATGACCAAGGTAAAAACGCTAATCCTTTATCGTTTATTTTTTTTTTTTTTCGATTTCTCGTCTCGACTTCTTCTTTAATTTTTTTTTCCTCTCCCCTTAGTTCTTAGGCGTTTGGTACGAGGCTGAGAGGTATTTCCAATTGACGGAGGTGGTGTCGAGATGCGTGATGGCCAATTACACGTTGGGCGCGGATGGGAAATTCCGTGTCAGCAACGAAGTAACGAACAGATTGTGAGTAATATCTCTCTCTCTCTCGGTTTATTATATTATAATCCAAAACTGTTGAAACTGGATCTTTCGATTCAGCACGGGGATCAAGAGGGTGTTGGAGGGCGAGATAAAGAAAGCCGCCTCGAAAGCGGAGGAGGGAAAACTGATCGTCAAGTACACGATCCCGTTGACACCCGAGACCAAGTACTCGGTCCTCGAGACGGACTACGAATCGTACGCTGTCCTGTGGAGTTGCTCGGGCATCGGCCCGTTCCACACCCAGAACGCGTGGGTCATGACGAGGGAGAGATTGGCGCCGGGCACGGTGTTGCAAAAGGTGAATTATTATTATTAATATTCTTCCCATCGATATATTAAATTCTAAATATACATATATACACAGGCGTACGCAGTTCTGGACAAGTACAAGATCTCGAAAACGTTCTTCGTGAAGACGAATCAGGAGGACTGCGCCCTGTTGGACGCGAAACCGTCCCAGGAGCCGCAGGTCGAGGGGGGAGGGGAGAAGCCGGAGGATGTGAGGTCGGCGGTGGCGCCGGACGCGCCGCAGGCGATCCTCGATTCGAAGGAAAGGCCCAACAGCGAGGAGAAGCAGCCGGCGGCCAACACGGTTCCGGAACGCATCATGGAAGTGGCGGATACTGTGAGGGGGGAGGGGGAGACGAAGGCGCCGACGAAGGCAGAGGAGGGGGGAGGGTCGAGGGGAGCGTAGAACGGGCGGAGGAAGATAAGAGGAAGAAGAAGCTTTGAAAACTTTAAAACTCGTCTCTTTTAAATCGGATAAATTTTCAGCGAGGGAGGGTTGAAATGAAAATTCAATACAAGGGCTTGTAGCGGTCTCGAGGCCAGTCTCGCCCGTCCAGTTTCGTCGAGGCATTATCGAAAGAAAGCTTTCATGGGAGGGAGGGTATATCGCTTTTATTGTTTTTTTTAACTTATGTACAGAATGTAAGAGGAAGAAAAAAAAAAAAAAGAAAAGAAAAAAGTTGAATAAATTGTTACATAAAACTGACACGAAATCCTGTCTGTTAATTTTTTATTACTCCCGAAATTTCCGAGATCGAGATCGAGATCCTAAAGAAGAGAGAAAATTTAGCGAAAAATACACGTATTATTAATTGATGGAAAAATTAAAAAAAAAAAAAGGAATATCACTCGAGAAAATATATACGTAATTTCGTTCCTTCGAATGTATTGACATAACGAACGAAAAATGCGCACGTAACGAAAGTAAACAAACACAGTACAATCGGGATAAGTAATTACCGATAATAATCTACCGTTATCCCTACACAACAATCGACAAACGTCGCGTTCTTTAATTACACGTACCGAATGTAACGATTCGCTCGTAAAAGTTAACTGTAAACCGCGCTACAACGGATCGAACGTTCCGGTCGAAAGTTACTTTTCCCCTAAAAACGATTGACTCGCGTCGAGAAACGGCGAAGCTCGAGATTAGATTAGATTAAAGAAGGAAGGAAGGAAGGAAGGAGAGAAAGAGGAATTCGAATTTTAATTTTGAAGAGGTATTAAATCCAGAGGTATAGGTCTGGGGTTTCTTGAACCTCGCTAACCGTATACCGTTAGTGACCCACTAACAGAAATCTTCCGTACGCATCCAGCCAGCGTTCACAACAGTGAATCGCGCGCGAGCGAGGAAGGTGGAAGGAAGAGGAGCAGCACCAGTCACTGACGGACAGTTGGACGCGTGAGAAGCGTTGTGGCCAACCTTGAATCCGCTTCTCCTCCGATCCTCGAGTCTTCAACGTGTGTACAACGATTCGGTACGTGCCCCATTCAAATCAATTCAATTCGTGACTCTCATACGTTATTTTTTTTTTTTTTTTTTTTTTTTATTCCCTCCTCGTCGAGGATCGCAGAAAGATTCGTTTTATAGGGATGGCCACGATTCGCGGATCTCGATCTTGTTTATAATTTTCTTCCAATATGATAAATGATAAATAAGATATGATTCGTATATTTTGGAATATAAACGTGATATGCAATTCTCTCGATTGAGAAAATTTTTCTTGAAAAAAGATTTAACAAATATTACTTTATTTCGTTTTATAATTAAATCTTACGATTATTTATACGATTCTTACATCGATATTAATAATATATATATATATTTTTCGTTTCACTTTAAGATCGATAAATTTGACATTTTCTATCTTTTTCGAAAATTTCCCTTTACATATATATATATATATATATATTTTTTTTTTTCTTGTATCTGCTATAATATTCCTTCCTCTACTTCCGTCCATTCCGTTTGCAGAAATGTTGCGGATATACTTGATCCTAACGATCGCAGCAACCGCGGCGATGGCGCAGGTACCATTTTTGGGCTCGTGCCCCGTAGTGGAAACCATACCGAATTTCGATATAAAAAAGGTTAGTGGAAGGTGCATTCGCACGTTTTCATTTCTATTATTAAATAGAAAACTGGAAAAAAAAAAAAAATTTTCTTCTACCTGTGTTATTGACTTACTTATGAGGCAATGCAACCTGCATTTAGAAAGCTGTCCTCAATAAGATATTGATATACATCCGACGACGTAACGAGACGTATGCAAATTATGCGTATTCAATTTCGAATTCACGCGGAAAATTTTTCTTTCTAAAAAGAAAGCCGGTCATCCGTCCAATATTGGAATCACACACACACACACACACACACACACACACACACACACACACACACACACACACACACACACACACACACACACACACACACACACACACACACACACACACACACACACACACACACACACACACAAACACACACACACACACAAACACACACACACACACACACAAAACATATATATACAACACACACAACATATATATATATATACAACACACACACAATATATATATACACAAAACACACATGCACACACACACACAATATATACACATATATATATACACACATATATATACATATATATATAAATTCCGTCTTGATATGCGTATTGTTTCGTTATTTGTTCACAGTACGTGGGCAAATGGTACGAGATCGAAAAATATTTCGCCTTCTTCGAGTTCGGCGGGAAATGCGTTACGGCGATTTACAGCGAGGGCGAGAATAGCGCGATCAATATTTTGAACAAGCAGATATCGGCCCTGTGAGTACGGTTATTGAATCGTTTCAATTCGTTCCGAATTAATTTTCCGAAATAATATATTATTAATATTTGTACATCGATAGTAATACATATTTAATACATATTTCCGAATGTATTAAACATTTAAGGACCGGAGTTTCGTCGAGTATAGAGGGGGTTGGAAAACCGGTTGTCAAGATCGAAGAGGCGAAATTGATCGTTACATTCCCAACTTTGCCCCTTCCGGTGGACGCCCCTTATTGGGTTCTTGACACCGATTATACGAGCTACGCTGTCGTGTGGAGTTGTTCCAACTTCGGCGTGTTTAGGTAATTTTGGGAAAATTTTGATGACTTTTTTCTCTTTCGAGTAAACGAGAAATTAGGTATTGCTATCCTATGTTTCAGCATGAGGAACGTTTGGATTTTGGCGAGAGAACCGAAGCCACCGGTATCCGTGTTGGAGAAAGCGTATCAAGTATTGGATAAAAATAATATAAGCAGGGCGTATTTTATCCGTACGGATCAGAAAAATTGCCCTCTAGAGAATTAAAGGGAGAACGATCGATCGAAAATCATCGTTTGTTCGAAAGAGTAAGTCGTTTCGTTTGTAAAATACGTTTTGTGCTCAACTTTATTAGCGATTATTTATTCATCTTTATTTATTCTTTTTGATAATTTGTAAGTATAAATTTGCTTTATCGAGCGTCGATAAAGAAATTTGGATACGTCAAATTTATATTAAGACCGTGCAATCGAATAGCTTAACGAGACTCGACCTTATTATCAATTTATAATTTAGCTTGATTTTGTAAAATTACGAGTATTAAAATTTTACGCTTTTTATTGCATAATAAATATTCACCGGAGCAGATGTAGATATAGTTAAAATGTTATTATATACCTTATGGTAACGTGTTGTTATATTTATTTATTTATGTGCTAAATAGAACGATGTAATGTACGATAAGATAAAAAAAATATATTAAAAATATGTGATAATGAGAAATTTTATATCGAAGAATTAAAAAAATGTTTGAAATTGTGAACTTTGAACTGTGTATTAAATTTTCACTCTGCCTCGTGAAAAAAATGTATTTAAAAAAAAAAGAAATAGCACAAGCAAGATGTAGGACAGACCTGACATCTTACGGGTTTTTGTGTCGCGTGTTCTGAAATACCGACATCGTAAAAATCCTTTGTAATTCACTATAGGTAATTACCGACAACGATTTTTTACTCGTAAATTAAAAAATTATAATCATTCGAAATAATGATTAATATCAAAAGCAATCACGATATTTTATACAAATCCGATCGTTATTTTAACCGCAAAATTAATAATTATTTTCCACCCATCTTTGATTTCAAAATTTGAATTTTTTCGTAATCGATTTAATCGCGAAAATAATAATAAAAAAAAAAACCGCGATTTGATCACGAAGACTGAACGATGGACCAATAAATTTATCGGTCAGAAAACAAACTACCATTACCACCACCATTATTACCAACACTACTCTGCTACATATTTAAAACGAGCACAGTGACAAAGCAGTAACAAGAATGACTTCCCATCCTTTGGACCCAAAAAAAAAATCCAAAAGATGAGAGATCATTAATAGTTGCCCTCTTCTATGGCAATTTGCCGGGCCTCTTCTTTCTTCGATGCCTGCTGAAACTTAAATCTAGATTCGAGATTTCCTGATAAACGAGAAGAAAATTTCTCTTTCGACCATACATCGATGCAAAAGCTCGAGCTCAACGTTCGAGATCAATTTCACGACCGCGGAATTCAAAAAATCGACTAGTGAAACAAGAGAAACAAACTAGATGATGACCGTTCGTCTCGATTTTCACTCTCGATTTTTCGAATTATATTTCCTGAAACACGTTGCCACGCGAAAACGAACGCCTATCCGACTAAAGACTATGATGACAACTTGCCGGCCCTGCCTACTTACAATTACTAACAGACACACCAGAAAGTATGCTACCTGACCTATCTAGCCCTACATTTAAAAAATATGGCAAAAAACAGGCACGTCAACACACTCGCTCCACGGTTCTCACGCACACAAACTCGGGCGCAAAAAGTTTACACTGGAAAGGACGTCCCGGGACGCGTTCGACACCCGAGCTCGATGTACACAACATTCACACTCTAAGTTTACGTACCGTTTTCTTGAAATCGACTGACGACGGATAGCGATCGTTGCGTATAAATTCATCGCGAAAAAAAATGCGTATTTCAATCGTAATTATATATTTTCACGATCGAGGGAATAGGTATATACGCTCGAAAAAAGTGATAATATTGGACTAGATGGTATGAAATTCCACGCTTTTGATATAATTTGAGATAATAAAATGGTGGAAAGAATAAAAGATAACGACGCAATTCCACAAGCTAACCACACATACACGCACACAATGTGGAAAATACGTCGCATGATACACTAACGCATCGTCAATCGGTGAGAAATTGTTATAAAATTATAAACTAGTATCATCATGCCCATCACCTTTCTCTCACACAAGTAACATCTGGGCACGTGAGTGAGATCCTGGACATGGAAAAGATTAAACCTGAAAATCCTGAGCTAAAAAAGTATCGATTTATTTATTTTTCATCTAACGAAACTAATAATATGTTTTTCTAGTTTATCAATATTCTTATTTTATTTCATATTTTTTGTAACTCTGGTTGATTTTTAATAAGTTATTAAAAAAAGGATTGGAATCGTTAAAACAATCATATTTAAAAAAAAAAGATTAATAATTTATTTTAATCTAATATAAATATTAATAGAAATATCCTCAAGCGAATTCTTCAAAGTATATTTTCGAAAAGATATGAAAGTATTCAAAATTTATTACTCTGATTTCTGCCTTGTCGCGAAATGTCTTCTTGCATATTTGATACATTTTCTATACGAAGGAAATGAAATTAATATCTTTACAATATTGTATTATCGATATTAATTCTCGATATTGTATTAAAATTTTCATCGATATAAAATTAATTGTTAAAAATCGCGATATGCAAGAAAACGTATCCTGATCTAATAAATAAAATACAGAAAGAAAAGTGTTACTGCTCACATAATAAATATGGTCGCTGTGCTCGTACAAAAATTCTACGTATACAACCAGTCACCCGTGTCGATTTGGACTTTTCATCCTACGACATGATCGAGTGGGCCAGAGGAGCAAAAATAAATGCGACTTACCATTAGATGCGACGAAACTGACTTGCTGCTTATTCTTTTGAAGCACTGACTCGAATATATATACCGCAAAACGAATATTTAAAAGAAATAAAGAAAATAAAAGATTATTAACACGTTCATTTATACCAGTCGCGAATAAACTAACACTGATTCAAATTTCACGAAATGTTATTATAATTGAATTTAATTAAAATTGTTATGCCGCAAAAAAATATTCGAAATTACGAAGCAATCACTGACTCTAACGGTCGCATTGCACGCGATCACAAAATATCGAACTTCATTGCGTCACTATGGCAGCCATATTGGAATTTTCCCGCCTTTGAAGCGAGAACCAGTAATCAGCTAACAATCTATAAAAAGGAAAATCAAAAATTTCTAAATAAATATCTAAAATATATGGAATTAATCGATTATGTTAAAATAGAACAACGATCAAGCGCAAATTTTATCTCAGGAAATCGTAATATGAGCTACTCTGTGATTCTAACCGTCAAATAAATGAACAAAGAAAAAATAAGTACTTGAGTTATTAAAGAATATCCAATAAGAAATGCGTAATAATCGAACAGTAATGTACGAAACGACGAAGAATAATTATGCAAGTAAAATACTATTAATAAATAATTCACATACCTCGAGAAAATACGACACGTCCAAGCAGCACAATTTTCGAGACGACAATGGCACCTCGGCGCTTCGATTTCGATTATCGAATTATAAACAAGGGAAGGGGAATGTGCTCTATCGACAACACTCGTTCGCATAACAATCGTTCGACAACAAATCGAAACGTGTCGAGCGTAACCCTCAATTTCTCCGAAAAGCTATTATAAACAATGTTTTCACTCGACTCGAGCAAAATGTACGCGAAAGAGAAAGACAAATATATAAACACTACAGAAATTGCACGTTTAGAAGAACGAATACGTACCACTGAAATACGCATTTATTACTTCAATTTGATGAAACTAATTACATGTATGAATGTAAAAATGGATAATGAATTAATTTTAAACGTTCGCTTTTGAATAAAGAAACGTAAAAATCTGTTTCGAATAAATTTGCTTTTACGAAAAGAAATAAAACGTTACCTGATATATAGGGAAATCGCCATAGCGTGTATTATAAACTGTATTATTCTTTCGAAGTCACTCTGGCTATCAATCTGCACAAATAACGATTAAAAAAGATAAAATAAGCGTATAGAGTTTAAAAATATATTAAAACAGAGCAATAACAAAGCTAAAATTCTTGCTGGAAAGCTCGTACATAGTATAAATTAACCGGTAACCTCAAACAATCAGACGATCGAACGAAACGTAAAGAAATTCACACAAATTACAATTAATTTCGTTATCACAACGTTCAATTGATCATTAAACGAACGAAATAACGTATAAATTCGCTAATGAAGTAGAAATTACTTACTTTGTAGCGAGGTTACGTATCTCAAACCGGTGACACGTCCTGTCACGATGATTTTCGATAAAAGAATGACGCCACGCGCCACAGTTTCGCCTAGGAGCTTTCTAATTGGCTGGAGCTCGTGGTTCCTTATTCACTTAAAACCGCGCGGAAAATAAAACTGTAATATCGTACAATACGCTTTCGTCGCGAATATAACGTCGAAGCTTTACAAAAATTCGCTTATTAAAAAATGCAATAACGATAAATTGTTGAAATTAATTTAATTACAAAGATCAATTAAATAAGATACAAAGCGGAAACGTAAAGTAATAATAAATTTAATTAAAACTAAAAACTAAAAAGAACGAATTTAACATTAATTTTTCATCATTTTTCATCGTTTCTTTTTAATATAATGAATAATAAAAATAACAAATATAAGAAATAAAACGAAAAGAACATTTTCACACGGTATACAATAGACTCGTTTCTTCCACAAGGAGACAAGAATACAAGAAATAAATCGTGCGTCTGTTAATAAAAACACGTATTATCAATACTTTTGAAATTAAACAAATAAAGTAATATTGGGGTACGTGTCACGTGTCAAGCACCGATCCCTTCGTCGCGTGGCGTGTATTCTAACAGGACACCGTTCAATTGAAAAATCTGCAGGGTGTCATCAGCGACATATTGTGCAACGAGAAGAGTAAAAATCCCACCCCACGAAAACAGAATCGTGTTAAAAGGGGGAGGGGGGATGCATATTTCTCACAGACTGACAACCTCGATTAATCAATATCCTTTTCCCTTCCTTTCTTTTTTTATTGAAACACGACTTCTTACCACCACGATAAATAATAATAATTCCATTCCATAAAAAAAATAAATTATTCCAATTAATGATTAATTTATACGAAATTAAATTAAATAAACTTTTATAAACATTAAATAACATTATAAACTTAAAAAACTTTATAAACATCAAAACTTAAACTTTATAAACATTAAAAAACTTATAATTATAAATTTTATATTTATATATATTTTTATATTTTTTATATTATATATATAAAATTTATAATTATAAATTTTATTATTAAATAAACTTGAATAACAATTGAAGAATGATTTTTCTCTCCAAGAGAAATTGTTTATCGATTTATTAAATTTTAAAAATGCGTCTAGAATCTAAATCAGGATAGACAGATTCGAAAAAAGGGAGAGGAAAAAGAAAGAAAAAAATCTTGTCGGACAACCAACAGGTTGTCTCCTCTTTTAAATTTATCCTCCTTATCCTTTTCATCTCTAACTGCTCTTACACACGAGATGTATAATGGAGGAAGAGCGAGAGAGAGAGAGAGAAAAGAGAGGATGATGGAGGTCTCTCTCGAGGGCCCCCCGAAAATATCCGCGTGGGCCCTTCGATTTTCGAGCAGCACCGGCTCCCCCCTTCCTAATAACAGGGTACACACCGAGGCTAAACAAACATACACGCCCCTGGCATCTTCTCGCGTTGAAAGAACTCAGGAGAAAGGGGGGGATGTGAAATAAAAAGTGGAAAAGTACAGAAACAATTTAGCAACGCCACTTAAAGGATGGGAAGATGAGGTATATGAGATAGCGAAAGAGTATATAAATTTTAATCGATATTTGTCAAAATTGGAAAGATACGTTTATTGGAAATGGGGTGAAAAAAGGGTAACAATATTACTGGAATTCACGTTGATCCTGAATCTCGAGTTTTGCAATGAAATTAATATTTTTTTTTTTCGTTTATTCTTCGAAGATTTGGCAAAAAATATCCGTCTTGTCGATTCCTTCAAGTATTACTTCGCCATTTCTTGAAATGAAACTTACGTACAGAGAGAGAGAGAAAGACGGAGGTCGTCGTGTAATCAAGGAAAGTGAAGAAGGAATGGAGACATCGCATCTTGGGTTTACTATTATTGTTTAGACACAGCTACACTTTTCTCAATTACTCTTCGAGAAAAAAAAACACCTATCATCGACTTATATATTCGACGATTATCGTGAGTCGATAAATCAGTAAATTGTTTCACACGCGTGTGAAAAGTATCTAAAATAAAATAAAGGAAAGAAAGGAAGCATCTCTGTTAATTAAATTAAGAAGCTCCTATTATTTCTAAAATGGAAAGCGAGTCTTAAGGGCCGATCCGTTTGTCTCTAGCACGTGCAAAAGAGCGGCGAAGAGACGCGCGCGCGAAGCGCGGCGAGTGTATACGCGAGGTATATTCGAGTATAAAAAAGAAGGAGGCGCGTGAAGGGAAGGAGGAGGCGAGGGAAGTTCGGGGAGAGTGGGTTGGGAGGGGAGGGGAGGTGGGATGCGCGCGCGCGAGAGAGAGAGAGCGAGCGAGCGGCGGAGGGGGGAGGGAGCGTCGGAGACGAAGGTGGATGAGACACAAGGGCCATTCTGGTTTGTGGGCACAGCCGTTGCCCGAAGCCCACAATTATGATAATAGCCCCTGGTCCTGAGTCTTGTTAGCCCAAGAGTGGATCCCAACTCCTTTTATCTATGCCTTCTTATTTTTTCCACGCTCATCCCTCTTCCGCACAACCCTTCCTACTTCCATCTTTTCGCTCTTTCAACCCCGTTTCCGAAATGGACGAATTTCGAAAGGAATTGGAGGGGGAAAAAATATATTCCATTTCAAGAACGATCGATCATTTTCCCGAAATGAAACAATGAAACAATTTACTGTTTCTTTCAACGGAGGTTTTTAATTAAAAGACGAACAAGTTTTTCTTTTAATTAAAAAAAAAAAAAAGAAGCAGAAGAAAATCCATATACTTTCCTTACCAAACGATATCCGGTAAAGCGTGTTTTTTTTTTCTCGTTGGTCGACAGAAGAAAGCGGACTAGGAAAAGGAGAATAAGAATATAAAGCGGGAGGAGGTGGGGGTAAAGTGTCGGCGGGAGCGCAAGGAGCACGCATATCGCATGCACGTCTCTCTCTCTCTCTGTAAACGTTGTAAAAGGCGATAGGAAACGGGGCACGCTTTAATCCACTTTTCAGCGTACCGTCGGGCGCTTTTGATTCGACGCGGAAAGCGTTAATTGGAGACTGCAGCGCCACCGCGATCGGAGCAAAGAAAGCCTTTCAAAGCCGGGCTCACCATCCCCCCCCCCTCTCCTTCTGTGATAGTAGTGGGCGCAGCTTTTTTTCCAGGATAAGTAGAAAACGCCGTTACTTCCTTCTTCCAACGGCACCCACACACGTCTACCACGTTTGAGCGCGTCGATGCCGCGATGCTGGTTCAAAGCCGGTGATGACGTTTCTCATTCAAATCTCGCACAATTTTTGTACCGCACCGTCTCTCTTGTACCGTTTCCTCGTTACGCGATGCGCGAGCATCGTGGTGGAGGGGAAAGAGAGAGAGAGAGAGAGAGAGAATCGATCGAGACGGAGGGTCGATCGATATTGTGCGCGAAGTAGGATAAAATTTCGTGGTTTCATACGTACGCTAGCGATGGGTAGGATAGATAGGATAATTTTGGATCAAACAAGAATCTGGATGGGACGATCCGGTGGTATATGGGATTGTTTACTTAGATTAGAGCCGACAAAGGGAACTGTTCTCTCTCTTCTTAACTCTTGTCTTGATTCAAGCGATGATTCTCCCTCCCCCACCTCCCTATATTTGCTCTAGATTAAATGGAGTTTCGTGGCGCGTATCCTCTCGACGATATCTGGCTACGGTCTGCTACAGCGCTTTGTATTGTACATTGTATTCACAAGAGGAGAGAGAGAGAAAAAAAAAAATTCTTCTACGCGTGCTCCCTCGCGTGTATATAAACTGCGAAATCTGTTGAATCGTATAACATAAATCGTAATGATTTGTAAATTTATCAAGAAGGAATGATCTGCTGTTTCGCGTTGTTATTTATTCGTCGAAATGTGTGCAAATTTTTAATAACATCCCAAATTGAATCGCAATTTATCCTTTCGAAAATCGAAAAATTGTTATATCCGATCAATAAATATTTTTCGAATATGTTTCTTTTAAAACGTTTTAAAATTGGAAAAAAATATTTGCTCCCCGTGTACGCAACGGGGAGCAAATATAAATATATGTGATAATTTGGTAACAGTTATGCAGTTACGGTAAATGTATGTACATCGTGTTTCGATATTAAAGTCGTACGTACGTATGGATCCCTCGAGAATTCTCGATAAAACATAAAGTAAAATAATGACGAACCGTATAGGTAATCGGGGAGATTAACTTAATAGCTGGGGTACCTGAAGAAAAAGGTAAAAAGAAAGGAAGAAGAAAAGGGGAGCGAATTCTTGTAGACAGGTGATAAACAATAAAAACGAAAGATTAAAATTGTACGTGAATATAGTTTGATTGTAGAGAAAAAGTAATTATTATTATTATTACTATATCTTCACAAATTTTTCAGTCAGAATTTTCAAAAAAACTCTGCTCGTTTTTCCCATTTTTCTCTCTTACTGTTCTCTTCCCTTTTCCTTCTTTCTTTTTTTTTTTTTCATTCGGTCGTTTTCTCTGTTTTGCCTTGTGGCAGAATTTTTTGTCTCGGTTCATTTCTTGGTCGGTAATAATGACGTTCGGTAATCAGGTGCATCCTTGATAGACCAGAACGAAAACCAAAGAGGAAAAAAAAAAGAACGAAACGAAAGAGGATCGTGATTTATAAACGGCTACGTGGGCGTTCTCGGTATTCATTGTTGATCTCAAATTATGTAAATAACGAACGCAGAAATTATAGACGACTATACCGTGATCAAATTTGCCGTTTTTCGATACACAGCAATTTAATTTTCGCGAAATCTAGTTATAGAATTACGAATGTATGCAACGTAAAATATACCATTTGCATATTATGGAATTAATAATTGGAAATTTATAATTTTCCAAGAATTCATGTAAATGATTATTTCTATATAAATGTGCAAAAATAACGACTAAAAGATATATCAATTTTTTAAAACGAATTGAATTATAAAATGTAATTGTTACAAAAAATTTAATTTATTTTCGCGAGGATGAAATCATCATCAAAAAATCATCCAATCGCAGATTATAAAAGCGTACATTATAACAGAAGGCAAGTGTGTCGCGAAAATGCAACAAGTAATATCCGAATTGTAAACGAAACAAAAGCGCGCGCTGTGACTGATTCATAAGTTTCGTATTGCTTCACCAATTTTCTTCTTTAAAACGTTAACATAATATTCTCTGTAGAGCGCATACCGATCTCCACAAAGAATAGCTGATATCTCCAAAAATCTGATTCGATCAGTCTTAGTCGTAAATTTGAACGATTTGATTCATTATCGCAATTTTAATTCGACGGTCGGTTGCTGTTGCATCGAAAGGCCGAGGCCATCCGATCCGTAGAACGACTAGAACAAGCGTTTCTCGTGGGTGGACCTCGGTCATGATCGGCCAGACTCGGCCAGTTTCGGCTCAACGAGCCTGCGTCGACCCCGGTCGACCCATGGCGGTCGGAGCACACAACTGGTTGTGGCTTTCACGAGGCAAGTACGCTGCGCGCTCA
Source organism: Apis mellifera (assembly GCF_003254395.2). NCBI lineage: Eukaryota > Metazoa > Arthropoda > Insecta > Hymenoptera > Apidae > Apis > Apis mellifera. The sequence continues at coordinate 11,012,680 of NC_037647.1, read as the reverse complement.
TCCTCTTCGTGTGTGCATTCTCGCGTCATCTTCTGTTTTCCGTTTAATAATCTGTAGTCGAGCACGCGTTGTTTCGTAAACATACAGATATCGTGGAAGGAATCCGTCAACTTTTCTTAATCGTAATATTCAAAGTGGCGATTATACGATTAATTGAGTTTCACGCGAACTGTCAAAGAATTTAATTCGCCAGAAGAAGTCGTGCTGCATCAGCCGAGATCCGTGCCTATTCTCATCCGGTCGTGTACACTATAGTAAAACGAGGTGCTGTCACGTGCTCTTGCACCCGTGAAATCGGCACCGATTTACGATACTTCGTGGACCATGAGTCGTGTTAGAAGACTTTAACGTTGTTTACAGCATAACGTAACTCGTGTTTACGGCTACTCGGTACGTACAACCGGTTAAGCACGTGGTGGACAGGATGCTCCTAAAATTGGCAGTGTTGCTGTTCGTTTTCGTGCGGCCAGGTGCAAGTTATTTCAACCTTTTTCTCAGCCAAGCAGAAGTGCGGAAACTAATGGGTAAGCAAAAATGTTCGATTCGTTTACGCTTGTATTCACGCTTCAACTATGAACGCTGTACTTTTTTGAATATATTTTGTCGATCTATATACTTTGCGAATTCGGCATTCGGTTATGAAAAATTCGTTTGATAAAAATATTTGAATATCTATATATATATATATATATATATATATATATATATATATATATATATATATATCCGGAATATATCATTCATCGTTTTTATAGCGTTAATAGACATAAAAATTTTATTGTTACTGATTCGAAAGTAATATTCAAAAATGCATCATTGCTTCGATTAATCTTACAATTTAATTTGCGATCTTGCATTATTTTATATCTATTTATATAATTTAAAACATTTACGTATTTTAATCGAAACAATTCGATAAATCTATTAAAATACACTTCATAGTTGAACATTTAACTACCGATCAAAACCATTAAGACAGTGATTAGCGATGAGCGTAATAATTGAGCATTGGACAGTGAAGAATCATTGGTTAGTACTATCGACATTTCACACTGCTAATGAATAATTGTCATCACGTTTACACTACTTATATGGCAAACTTATTATCTTCATTAATGATTAAAATTCTATGCAATAACGCGCTAATAATCATCGGGCGAGTCGATATACTTAATAGAGCATTAAAATATTATGGATCAAATGGAGATAATTTATAATATGTCATAAATCCTTCTGGCATGGTTAATTTAATTTATCAGCATTGCTGCGATATAAAAGCTCAAGGATATGAAAATGTTGCGCATAAAATTAACTCGTTGGATCCGCTTCGTTACGCATCTTGCTCTTTCAACGAGTAACTTTTTCCTTTAGAAATTATTAGGGGGCAAAGGTTATCCGTTAAAATCTTATTCACTCAAAATAACAAGTTGCTCAAACAACGATATAAGGATCGTTCCACGATCACGATTACTAGATACTACCTATTAATAAATTTGTACGTACATTATATATACAAAATATGAAAAAGAATTTTTGCAATCGCTCGTATCATTTATCCTCCAATAAATATACGATCGAACGAATACACGAATGCTCACGGATTCATGGTTCAACGACCCATTAAAATCTCACGGGCGACGTGGTTGATTTCAGGCGCAAATCCTAGCGACGATACTCGATCGTTTGTTCCATTCTCACGCTCCCGATTTTCATTCTTCCCCTCCCCTCTATCACCCGTTCCAAGGCTTTTCTATTTTTCTTTTTCCCCCCTTGGTTCGTAGATTGCCGTTAGACGGCTCCTCGCTTCTCCACATAGAAGAGAATCGTCGTACCGGAAACGGGTAAAAGCCACTCGACGCCACCAGCTTTCCAATATTTCCACGATACTTGCACGCCGGCGGATAATTCGCTCTCGGCTCGTTGATCCGCGAAAAGCGTCGGGCCCGGTCGCTCGCGTCGCGGGAGGGGGCGCAAAGGGAGATACGCGTTTTCGACGACACCTGAACCCGCGCGTGCGAGAATTGCCGATTCCGCGCGACGAGAGAGGCTCGCTCGCGCGTGGAATTGCGCGTTTTCAGCCACCGCGCGTTTTACGCCTCGTTCGACGACGCGCGTGCGTTTCGTCCGTGAAAACTCTCCCCTCTCCCTCCCTCTCCTCCTCGGTTAACTGGAACTGGAGTGTGCGCTCGCGCGTGCACACGTCAAAAGCTTCGCGTGAAATCGAATTGCGTTACAACAGCGGCGCGGCGTTCGAACGAACGAGAGGGATCGGAATCGCGCGATTCGTTGTTTAGAGGCGGCGTTATTAATTGCGCCTATAAATTCGAAACGTATTAGCGGCGCGCTCGTTGAAATGAAAGGGGGGATTGAATCGGTACGTAGAGCGGTGAGCCGAGTCGACTACCACCGTTTATAGCCCTTTATTTGTTTTAGTCGTGTTTAATTCTGGATCGGTTAAAACAAAGAGCTTGTGCCAGAGCTTGCTCCGTACATATATATATATATATATATATATAATGTATATACATCTCGTATATAGAGATTGTTGAAAAAACTCTCCTTTATTTTCTCGACAGTACCACTGTTTCATCGCTGTTCCGCGATAACCGGTGGTAGATCGGGATCGGCGAAAGGAAAAAAAGGAAAACGAGAAAGGGGAGGGGGAGGGGGAGGAAAAAGGAGAAGTATCGTAGCCAAAACGAGATTCCTACGAAGGATAAGGCTGCCACGTTATACCTAACTTGCACACGAGACGCAATAAAATATTATAACGAGGTCCTTGTTACGGAACGGGGTGGTGGCGATCCAACAACACACGCACACACGCATATACACACACACAGGGCCCTGCCTACTAGTTTGTTTAGACACCGAATAATCGACAGTCGCTTCTTTTCGTCTTGTTTCCGTGCGAGTAGTCCGGTTCTATCGTCTCTCGTCTCCTCTTTTTTCCTTCCCGCCCGCTCCCCCCCTTTTCTCATTTTAACCCGACGGCGGAGCGGGCCCGGCCAGATAGAGAGGCGCCCCCTTCCCCCCTCCGATACCGATTTCGGCGGGGCCCCCTCGGCTCGCTCTCCATATGGGCTACGTGGAGAGTTTTTCGAGTCGTGCGTTCACGCTTCCTGGAACAAGATTTCCAATTTCGGTATTTACTATAAGGTTTCCCGTATTCTTCGATACTTGCTGTATCGTATACGAGCTGGTTGTGGACGAGCGACAAGAAATCGATTCCAACGGAACGAGGGGGGCTCTCTGTTGCCTCCTCCTCCTCGTAACGGGGAAAGGTGCGCCGATGAAGATATTGACCGGTGATTAATTATCCGGTTATCTCGTACCCCTGTTTCAAAATAGTCCTCGTTGGAGACCAAACCAAAAAGAAATATAAATGCGTGCGATGTTTCTCGTGGATATGAAATATTTTATAGGTGAAAAAAAAATCGTAGATGCGAGTTTCTTTTTTTTTCCCCTCCAAGTTATTTACCTTAGAGAAGGGGGAGGGAGAGGGAGTGTTTATCGCGGTTGATTCTTTATTTCTTTTTTTTCGTTTTGTTGAAAGGCAGGACTAAGGTAGCGCACGACTCGAAAAAAGTCTTGGAGTTATCTTCAGGTGTTACGGTCCTACGGTGCTCGCTACCACTTTCGTATCGTGTAGCATCCGCCTCGGATAAGATAACTGAATTCCACCGGTGCCGCGTTACATTCCTAATACCCCCTGTTTCTCACTCTTCGACGGAACGAGTAAATTACGGCTTTTACACATACATATATAGTTATATATATATATATATATATATAATAAGAAACATTGAGAGATACGTATAATTAATCAGAATTTCCTTACCAATGGAGTTGGTGTGGAAATGATAATTTATGCCGTTTGTTTGCCCCTCGATACAAGGGGCAAGTAAGTCTGTTTATATAATTTATGCTCCTCCAATTCTTTCAAACGCTGAATACGATAAATAAGAGGGGATTAATTATTTTATTATCACCCTCGCGAACGATATATCGAATAACAAACCAATATCATTCGTGAGAAAGGAAAAAAGGGAAATCTTAACGCTTTTTTTTTTTAATGAAATCCGTTTTTTTTATGGGTATATTAAAATGCAATTTTTTGTAAATTATTTATTAAAAATTAATTAATAAATAATTAAATAAATATTATGTTATAATATTATAATTAAGTAAATTATTTATTTAAAATCTATGGATTTTTATCTTCGATATATTTTTTTACATTTAAACTCTATCTTGGATGTATACTTTCTGTATATATATATATACTTAGATTAGATTTAATGTAGATGTAGTTGGACTTTGAATCGAAGCTGGTATTTCGTTCGTCGTGATGGTCACTGTCCAACTCTTCAGCTAATCGAAAGAGAAAATTCTTTCGAATTTTGGTCATTCCAATCCCTTTGTACAATGATCCAGGCATTGATGGCTGCCAAATTTTAAAATAATTATAAAACACGTGAAGGGGCCATCTATTCTGGTTTCATAGTATTTTCTTCGTTATCAGCATCTTTTATTTCACTTTCGCTTTCTGGAATATCCAGTTTCTGAAATTTCTAGTTTACATTGTCAAATTCTTCCTCGTTTGTATCAGAATCCAGATTGATCTTCATTTATGTAATTTTATGTAATTTTTTTCGTTCTTTTTATTCTTCTTTTTATTATTCTTTTTCATCGATTCCACGTCTTTCGAAGATTTGCCTATAATAATATAAATGTAAAAAAATATTTTTTTGGATAGGTTTTGAAATATATTGAAAAATTTAAATCTTCACTCAGAAAAATAAATTATTGCTAAGCTTCCAAATAGCACTTATACTTTTCTTTCTTTTACAAAAATTGTACTTTATCTCTCGCATAAATCACTTCTTTTCTTTGCAAAATTCACCGTTGAAGGATTATTTAAACTTGTTTGATTATGTATTTATTGCTAAACGAATCGTCATTTGCTTGTTTTCTCTTATTTTTGTGAAAATAGATACACAATATCTAAAAATAATGAAATATAAATGTTCTAGAGAAAATAGAAATATCATTAAAAACCAATGTATATAATGTTTAAAGAATATTTTGCATATTTAGAATTTTTAAATAAAAATAGATGCACAACGTCTAGAATAATAATAAAATATAAATGTTCCCGAGAAAACAAATATAGAAATATCATTAAAACCAATATTTAATGTTCAAAGAATAATATTTTGCATATTCAGAATTTTTAAGCGTGAAAACCCGTTAAGAGAAAATAAAAATACATGTTATATCATTAAAAACGAATATATAATGTATAAAGAATAATATTTTGCATATTCACAATTTTTAAGTAAAAATAGATACACAAGGAATAATAAAATATAAACGTTCCAAAGAAAACGAATATTAAAAAATAATATGTCGTTACGTAAAATATATAGTGTTAATGGAAGGCAACGATTAACAGCGGATCTCTGCCTCCCCTCCGCCTAACCAGCTTTCCACTCGGTCCCCCGAAATTTGCATTCGGGCGAGGACCGAGGACGATCCGTCAGAAGGCCGTGTCAAAACACGGGATAGTTGCTCGCCCGGGGCGCACTACTACGGCAGCGCGCTCGTGTGAGTGAGTACGGGGCCCGACCTTAGCTAGTTAGGGCCTGACAGGCCCATCTCGATGCTAGCCCGGGGGGAGTGGGGCGGCCCTCAAAGCGCCCGCCTCGGCTCCGTGAAAACGTTTATGCATGCACGCACGCAGTGGCGTAGGTAGCTATTCTCTTCCTCTCCGCTCGACGAAACCTTTCTCTCTCTCTCTCTATCTATCTATCTCTCTTTCTCTCTCTATCTCTATCTCTCACTCATCTGTTTGGAGTTCATCGAATTTAAATATATCGGTTTCCTCTCGATCGAGTTCGAATTGTCGATTGGAAAAGAATTGGGAGGCGCGAGAGAGGCGGATGCCGCACCGTTGCCCGCGTCAATCCTCCACTCCTCGTTAAGATCCTCGCCTTAAAGTCCTTCTCGCTTGTGTGCGCGCCTCGTTTCGTTTCGTTTCGTTTCGTTTCGTTTCGATCTACGTACGCGGCCAGGGACGCGGGATGCGTTTACGCGCGAGAGGATTTTTCATCTCGGGGGAGGGAGAAAATTGAATATTCCGTTCGACGAATGCGAAATCCGTTCAACTCTTTTCGCTTTTCGGGAGAAAGATGGTTTATTGGAATCCACACATTGCTTTCAAGATATACGTTGAAGTAAAGAAAAATTCGAATGTTTATAATTTGCGTTATAGAATTTAAAATTTCTTGTATTATTCAATGTTGCTAGAAATACCACTGTTTCATAGTCGCTAGCTATTTCTTTTTCTTTCGATGCGCGTGCTTCAAATGTTTTGTAAACAGAGCGCGCAATTACGTGTGTTTTTATTTGTTGTTTTCATCGTCCGGTCAACGGTTCGTAAACACGCTCACATTTTGGAATAACGTTAGAGGATACACTGGCGGGATATAATTGCACGTTTCCAGAGAAAGACTACACTGTACTAATAACTCGAATATATATATATATATATATATATATATATATATATATATATATATACACAACTCGCTATCTTATGCAGAGCGATATATATATATATAATACATCGGTGGCTCTTTTATGAAGAGTAAAGGATTACAATTTTTCGTTACAAAAAACGCACATGTCAAGCACATGTCTCGTCGCGTCTTGGAAGAAAATTTTGTCGAGATTACAGGGGACGAGAGATGAAATTTCGGTGATTCCACGAATTCGACCAATTATTCGCGCGTCCCTTTTGTGAAAACGGGAGAAAGAAAAGGAGAAAAGGGAATCGCTCCCTTTGTGAGGGAATCGATGCACGGAAAGGGAGAGGAGAGGAGAGGAGAGTTGAGAAGTCACGAAACGGTAAATTATCCGCATAAAATTCCCAAAATAGGGGGAATATCTTTCAGCGTTCCCCCCCTCGATTTTTTTTTCACGGTAGTTCGTTCTAGGTAGCGGCGTGAAAGGTTAAGGACGGGTACCACTTAGGGGGCCCCGTTTTGTCAGGGGACCGTTTTCTCAAGAGTCACCTTGCACGTCCAGCGAGAGAAAAGAACGCTCTCTCTCTCTCTCTCTCTCTCTCTCTCTCTCTCTCTCTCTCTCTCTCTCTCTCTCTCTCTCTCTCTCTGTGTGTGTGTGTGTGTGTGTGTGTGTGTGTGTGTGTGTGTGTGTGTGTGTGTGTGTGTGTGTGTGTGTGTGTGTGTGTGTGTGTTTCTCTCTTTCTCCTTTCACTCCTCTCTCTCTCTCTCTCTCTCTCTGTCTGTCTCTGTCTGTCGACTCTGTTTTGCCCCGTTGGTCGAAGGTGTTGCGTCGAATGAAGGGGCGAGCGATGTTCCTCGCGCGCGGAGAGGCGGAGGGGAGGCGTATCGCGAGAGATAAGCGCGCACTCGTCCACGAGAGATCCTCGTTAAGATGCTGGCGGTCGGTCGCGTGGAAGAAAGATTCGAGGCGGACGAAAAAAAATGAAAGATTGTTCTCTCGAAAAATTGATGAACGGCCTCGTTAATGATAAATCGGGGAGAAAAGATGGAAATAACGGAAATGACGAAAATTTATATCTTCTTCTCTCTTTTCATCGATCCAATTTATTGTATTATATGGAGGTTTTTCCTCTCGAGACGCGCGTTTTTTTCATCGTGACAAATAGATAATAGGAATAGACAGGAAGAAAGAAAATTCGTCAATGCGTCCTCGTTTGGTAAGTCGTCGGTAAAATTATTTCGAAATAATAATCTTTGCGGTTTGTATCATGTTTGGGGGAATAATTAATGGAGTAGGATATATAATGCAATTTATCGTGTAGATTTTTCTTCCAAAGCAGAAAGAAAAATTTGCCATATTGTTATACGAATAAAATTATTTCGAAATAATAATCTCAAATTGTAGTTTATATTATATTGTTTATGTGAATAATTAAGAATAGAATAAATAATTTATCGTGTAAATTTTTCTTCCAAAGAAAGAAAAATTTGCCATGTTGTTACGAATAAAATTATTTCGAAACAATAATCTCGAATAAACTATAATTAATATTATATTTACGTGAATAATTAATAGAATAGAATAAAATAATGCAATTTATCGTGCAGATTTTTCCTCCGAATATATCGTGATACCCATTTTTATCATAGAGAGAGAAAAGAAAAATTTACTATGTTGAGAAACGAAATTAATAATTTATCGTTCAAGGTGATAATAATTATAGCAAATAAACTGTAGTCAATATTATCTAAATAATTAATAAAATAGATAATAATAAGAAGATAGATAGAATAAGTGAATTTGAAACTCGTTCACCATATATTTCTCGACGAATAAAATTTATCGTTCAAATAACGACAATCTTAATAAATAAAGTTTTACTTTATTCCAGATATACTTTAGAACAAGCGGTATATAAATTGGAATTAAATTTAGAAAAATACGCGAACACGTATACACATCGATAATAATAACAGCCGCGAGTATTATTTACTTTCGCGATTATCGATTGAATCTTTATTAAAACGATACAAGATTCCGTTTAGAAGAATCACCGACTCGAGTCGCTCGTGGCTGGACTCGTGATTTCGACGCGCCATCGATTAAGCGTATATGGACGAGCAGCACAACTTGTACGTGAGCGTACTCGAGTATACACCTTTCGCTGGTCGACCGTCCCGTCTCGTTTGTCGACGTCCCGTCATTCGAGCGTGTCTCACGGAATTATCGAGGAGGCATCGATGCCTCCGTCTCTTTAAAAATTCGAACGGCAAGAGAGAGAGAGATGGTATCTCGAGAAGTCCCTCAGCGGGGGATGCTCTGCCTTTTTCCCTTCTTCTTCTTTTTTCTTTTTTCACGTTCCTTCCACGTCCTTCCATATCTCTCCCGGTCGGAAATAAGCCCTTCATCCGCCTCCTCGGCCAGCCAGCGTGGTGATAAATCTGCCAGTGGGGCTCCTCGAGCATCGATCTTCTTTTCCCTTCGAAACGTCCCATCGCCGCGTGAAAGAGATAGGGTTCCTGGCTTCGTAGGTCAGTTTCTCCTCCCTTGGAATTTCCTGTCGGGGATACCCGTGTGTACTCTGTATACCCGGTCGAAGGGAGGAGGTGAACGGTTCTGTTGTTGATTCTCCCGCGATTTAACGTTTATGACGAAACCTCGTTTCGACGGATTTACTGTCTTCGTTTCCCTTGTTTTAACATGTGCGAAAGTTTTCCACGAGTTTTCAACGTTGTACACATAATCCCCTCGTCTCCGTTCCATCGGTTATTTTTGGCTCGGTGAATCGCATACTTGGCGATTTATCTCCTCCCTTCCTCCCTCCTTTTTTTTCGATAGAAAAATGAAAAAAGAATCTCTCTCTCTCTCTCTCTCCGCTTTCAGAGAGAAAATCTTTCCTTTGTATAATACGACAAAAGAAATCGAGCTCAAGGATCAAAAAAAGAGAAAGAAGAAGAGAAAGAAAACTGGAAAGCACAGCGTGGATCGATTCGAAGGAAAATTTGAAAGCCAGAGCCTCCTTTCCTTATCCTTAAAAGCGATGGGATCGATTTTCGACTACGAAAGCTTCATCTTCGACTCGACTCGACTCGATGCTCTCGCAATCGAATCGCCTTCCCCTCGCGCCATATGTCCGTCCCGCGGTCGCGACAACGTCTCAATCAGGCCGCCCATCTGTCGGTCGTCGTCGGCCCGGGGGTGGGGGGGGCTTTCCACGCTGCGATATAAACCCGAGCCGAGCCGAGCCGCAATCCGCGTTTCGAGGGTGCACGCCAGGAACAATATTATTTTAGCTCCGCGGAGAATCATCGGTATATCGGGGCAGGTTTGCTTTTGCCACGCGCTACCACGGTGCCACACCCTCTCGATAAATAAACGGGGGAGGAAGGGGGGAGGGAGAAAGGGAGAGAGAGAGGAGGGGTTGCCTCAACAACCGGATGGAGGAGATGGAGCCCCGTCCACTGTCCCCCGCTGTTGCCCCGTCGCGGGACAATGAACCGGATTTAACCGCGGAAAGATACATATTTCGCGATACGGGGATGAAAAAATAAATCGTCGCGCGTGTTCTCGTGAGAATATTTTAACAATATTTTTTGTGTATATGTTGTTGATCTTTTTGAGTTATTTCTTTTTTTTTTTTTTGTTTTAAATTAAGAAGGAGGAAATTTTTTCTGAGAATTTCTTTCTTCTGTACAATCGATCTTTTTTTCAATTAAAAGAATTTTTTCCGTATCTCTTTCGAGCTCTATCGATATTTTTTTTTTCTTTTAAATTAAAAGGGAGGAAATTCTTTTTTGAGAATTTTTTCTATACAGTCAATCTTTTCTTTAGTTTTTTTTTTTTTTTTTTTAATTAAAAGAATTTCTTTCGTATCTCTTTCGAGTTTTATCGATGTTTCTTTCTTTTTTTTTTTTTTTTTTTAAATTAAAAGAAAGAAAATTCTTTCTGAAAATTTCTACTGTTATAATCGATTTTTCGAACTCTTTTTTTTTCTTTTTAATTAAAAAGAAGGAAATTCTTTCTGAGAATTTTTTTTTTCTGTACAGTCGATCTTTTTTTTAATTAAAAAAATTTCTTCCGTATCAATTTCGAGCTCTATCAATGTTTCTTTTTTTTTTTTTTTTAAATTAAAAGAAAGAAAATTCTTTCTGCTGCTTATATTCGATCTTTCGAGTTTTTAAATGAAAAAAAGGAAATTCATTCTGAGAATTTCTTCTTAATTTTTTTATGAACTCTATCGATGTTTTTTCTTTTAAATTAAAAGGGAGAAAATTCTTTTTTGAGAATTTTTTCTGTACAGTCGATCTTTTCTTCAGTTTTTTTTCTTTTTTTTAATTAAAAGAATTTCTTCCGTATTTTTTTCGAACTCTATCGATGTTTCTTTTTTTTTTTTAAATTAAAGAAAGAAAATTCTGAAAATTTCTGCTGCTTATAATTTTTCGAACTTTTTTTTTCTTTTTAATTAAAAAAAAAGGAAATTTTTTCTGAGAATTTTTTTCTTCTAATCGATCTTTTTTTTAATTAAAAGAATTTCTTCCGTATCAATTTCGAGCTCTATCGATGTTTCTTTTTTTTTTTTTTAAAATAAAAGAAAGAAAATTCTTTCTGAAAATTTCTGCTGTATAATCGATCTTTCGAACTGTTTCTTTTTTCTTGTTTTAAATTAAAAAAAAGAAATTTCTTTCTGAGAATTTCTGCTGCGTAGTCGATCTTTCGAGGTCTTTTCTTTTTTTTTCTTTTAAATTAAAAGAGAGGAAATTTTTTCTGAGAATTTCTTTTGTACAACTTTTCAGTTTTTTTTTTCTTTTAATTAAAAGTGAATTTTTTCTGTATTTCTTTCGAGTTCTATCGATGTTTTTTTTTTTTAAATTAAAAAAAAGAAAATTCTCCCTGAAAATTTCTACTATATAATTGATCTTTCGAGCTTTATATCTCGATGTCTTTTTTTTTAAATTAAAAGGAACAATTATTTCTTCTCTATAATCCATCTTTCGAGCTCTTTTCTATTTTTAAATTAAAATTCTTTCCTATATATATATATATATATATATATAATAAAAAACTCGTTCAAAAATCACGCATCAATTCCATCGATCTCCCTTACCTAACATAAATATCGACGAACAACCGTGGTAGCGTAAGGGGATACCCTTTGACGTGGATAGATTCCGTTAATCCTTCCTTTCCTCTTAAAGACCTGCAAAGACGCGTCTAAATTTCGAAAAGTCTGGAAAAAGTACGCTCGCTCATCCTTCTCTCTCCCCCTCCCCCCTCCCTCCTCCCCCTCCCTCGCCGCTCGGTTACGAGCCTCGTCCGCGCGAGTGAATTATAACTGGTGTCGCGTGAAGTTACGCCTTCCTGGATCTGACCTATGGCCCGCGAAGAGAAGGGAAGGGAAGGAGGGAATCGGAAGGATCGAAGGAAGAGAAGGGATAAGGAAGGGGGAGAGGGCGTACAAACGACGTTCGTACTCCCGGCACTTGGGTTACCAGGACTTATGGGTTATTCAGAGGAGAGGAGAAGAAGTAACGTGGCCACACGTTACCCGTTCGATATATGCTAAACAGCCAGCCTCCTGTATTACATAGAGGGTGGGTCTGTCTAAGCGTTCTGTGTCGCGTTCGCCTCTTGCGCGAGGATATTTATCATCGAGCGACACGAGCGAAACGAATTCATCCTCCTCGTCTTTTATCGAACAGAAATATTCGTATACATTTCTTTCTCAGTATCGTACGATCGTATACAATCGCGAATCTAACTTCCAATCTATGAAAATTGTGTGAACAATTTATAATATATAACAATAATATATCGGTAACATATAACGTAGATCGAATCGAAAAGTTTTGAACAAGGATCGAATGAAAACAAAGTTTGCATTGGGACGCGGTCAACGGGAGATTCCAATTATTCTCGAAAGATGGAGCGTGCGGCGTGCAGGCGTGCGCGCGACACGCGGGTATCGCGATGAGGAGCAATAGTGTGTACAGCGTACGTAAACTGTACGTGCACGGGTTATATACTTGCACGCCCACGTCGTTTGGCCGCGCTGGCGAAAGTGAAAAATATCCCTAGTGGAACGGCAGCACGCGCTTCACACGTACGCCCGCTTGGAGATGTGGGGGGCTGGCTCGTGTACGTGTACGGATACGTTATTAGATCTGGCGAGGCTGCCAGTGTCGAGAGGTATCGGCGAGTACCAGCTGCCCGATCTGGTCGTTAACCCCGCCTCGCGGATCATTTTTGGATCGGTCTCACGTGTACGTATGCTTTCCCCGTGCCGATCTCTCGTATCAATCGTATCCGCTTTCCGCGCGATTACGATTACGCGGCCACGAACAACTCAATACGGGGGCTCGTTTTCCATTCGTTGGGAATATTTCGAGATTCGACGAATCGAATCGTTATATTTAAAAGTATATCTGTTAATTGCTTATTTAAGAGATTTAATTGTAGAATCTGCGTATATTACGAGTGACTGTAATAACGCTTTGGATTTTATTATTATCGATACGCTATTACAATTGGATCTGTGTACGATTATTATGAATATAATATTTATACGTGAGATTGGAATTTAGATCTACGAATAATTATAAGTACACGTAGAATACGTGAAGAATACTCAAAATATATACTTTTCGTAGAATTTACAGTACGAATAATCAATAAATTCGTGTTGCTTTCAATATTATTTTATTTACAATTAGAGTTAGTTTAGTTTGCACGTAGATGATCCTTTACGATCGTAAATACTCCTACGCATAAATATTTCAAAGGGAAAAAAATTTACCTTGCAGCGGAAAATTTATTTCGTCCACGGTTGGACAAAGGAATAATCTCCAAGGATCGAAGAAAAATCGTAGGGGGGCGCATTGTGGGCAGCACGGCTCGGTCGTCACCACGCGCGTAAATCTAATATTTCCTGTTCCCTCCCTTTTTACCTGCACTTCACCGTTCCCCTCCTCACCGCTTACCACCCGCCGTCATCTCGTTTTAAAAGGAGCCTCGCCACGGGAAGATCTCGTTATACACGTACCCGTGGGTTTTGCGCTTGAAAGGTGTTAGGTTTCTGGACCCGAAGCGTTCTGGGGTCCCCGCAGCTAGTCCCCGCAATTCACCGACGTCCCTCCTTCTCTCTCTCTCGATGCTCCCTCTTTGTACAATACGACTGACTGGTGAAGCTTCGCTCGTCAACTCGCCTCTATACCCGTATTTTGACAGCGGGGGACACGGTGCCCTGCGAAATTTTGCCGGCTGTTTCGCGCCTCGCGAAACGAACACCCCTCTGTCTCGCTCGCTTTTGTCCTCCTCTCTCTCTCGCACTCTAGTTCCTTCCTTTCGCTTTTGTCTCTCGATCGAGTCTTTTTCGACTCGTTTTAGAATTCGATCCTCTTTCTTTATCGACTGGATATGTTTTTTTTTTATTTATAATTATATTCATTTCGGATCTTAAAATTTCATCAGTTTTGTAAAGTAATGTATAATATGTTATTCGTAATGTTATCGACTGTTGGGATAATTTGTAAAGCTATTTCCTCCATTCGTCCCCCCTCTGTGCTCCCCAGAGAAGAATAAACGTATCAAAGGGCGGGAGAGATATGTAAGAAAGAAAAAAGTAACGTCAGAAGTCCCCTTTGGACCGCAATGCTTTGTTTCGCCTTCTCGCTCTTTCTCTTTCTAAGAGAGAGAGATGCGTGTACATCGATCGATATCGAAGTTTGCTCGCGCAGCAAAGCGTTTCGTTTGGAGAGTAGCGAACTCTGTCGGTTTCCTTAGTTTTCGTATCTTTGACCCGGGATCCGGGTGTTTTCCGGAGGTGTCAGCAGAGGCTGGTGTATAAGGTGGATGTTGTAAGTTGGAGAGTTCTCCTCCGCCAGGCGCGCCGGTGTAGTTGGAGATGGTGTGCATGCACCACGAGAGGGAAAGGTTGTTCCAAGTGGCGTGGAACCCTTTCGTGACAATTGTGTCTGGCACTCGTTGTCGAGGGTCGACGCCTTCGTTCAAAGGGAGGAGGGCGTCTCTCTATCTCTCTCTCTCTCTTCTTCCCTCGCTCACCGTTGTCTCCTTCTTGCTCGCTTCTCCTCCTCCTCTCTGGAACGCACAGACATCAAAGGATGTCTTTGCTACGCGCGCCATTCTTCTCTCTCTTTCTCCCGCGCGCAAACTCCCCGCATAAATGCGTAAAAAGAAGAGGCTAGATAAGGGCCTCGAGACTGACTAAGCCGGTAACGAGGTCACCGTCTCTCTCCCTCAGTTAAACTAGACTTTCGTCGTTATCGATCGAGAAAATTAGAGATGAGAAATCTTCTTACCCACGCTTCTCGGTTAATTTCGAGAATAGGATATATAGTTTTTGATGGATGGGTGAGAAAATAAAGATTTCGTGTCTTTTATTTTTGTTCATTTCTCAATTTTAACTCCTTCGAGAATAGGATATGTATTTTTCGATAGGCGAGAAAATAAAGATTTCTTTTTTTATCGATCGAGAAAATTAGGGATAAGAATTTTCTTATTCTCGCTTCTTAGTTGACTCTTTTGAAAATAAAATATATATTCTTCGATTTTTGGATAGGAGAGAAGATAAAGATTTCGTTTTATTTTTTAACTCCATCGAAAATAGGATATATTTCTCGCAACAAAGACCTCGTCTCTCCCTTTTTTATCGATCGAGAAAAATTAGAAATAAAAGTATTCTTACACCGCTTCGAAAATAAAGTATATACTTTTCGATGAATCGCAATAGGAAAGAATACAAAGATCTGTTCCCGACGCTGCAACAGGGCCCCTGAACAAAAGAGGGGTCTCAACCCCTCGGTGACTCTCTATATATAAGTCTCGAAAGATCATCGATAGTTGGAGTGGGGAGGAAAGATCCATCCATATAAAAGTGTCCAAGAAGGAGCAGAGGGAGGAGGATAGGATCTCGATATTTAACGGCGATAAACCGCGGCGTGGTCTCCAGAGTCCAAAGGTGGAATAATTATTTTCCAAGAGGATCCTTTTTCTCCTTTCTTTTTTTTCCGGACACCAACCGAGAAGAAGGGCTCAGCCTTCGCCCCGAAGAATATATATATATATATATACACGCTCTCTGGCCGATGGCCGGGTCGTGGGCATATACGATATCTGATGCAGAAAACCGGTAAAGGCCGATGGAGGAGGGAGGACAGGGTGAAGGAAGAGAAGCTCTTTCTCTCTCTCTCTTTCCCTTTCCTTCTCTCCCTCCCACCACGGAGCACATTGTCTTCTCGGCGACTTAAAAATCCAACTCGTGCCTCGTTAACCGTCCTCCTATCTGATACAACCACGAGCATAGAGCCACGAAGGGAAGGTACACGTCGCGTGTTTTCGTTCCCTCTCCTTCTCCTTCCCCCTCTCTTTCCCTCTTCCACCTTCTTCGTAACCTTGTGGCTTCTGAACGCGGATTCACCCGGTAGCGTAACGCGAAAAAGGTCCCCCACCACAACAACCGAGGAGAGGCTCGCCGAATTATTCGCCGACATTTCGCTTGGTATTTAAGAAGCGTGGCCGAGTGTATAAAACGATATCTCTCTCTTTCTTGTTTATTTTCACGTTGCAACTAGGTAAAATTAAAATGTGCGGAATGCGAACGTGAAAAATATACGGGGAGAGGAGATTCGATCGTCTCGAATAAGAGGACGCGTATACGAAAGTAATCGAGCGCTCGAACGCGAATACAAATCGTGTGAACCGAAGCGAAACGAGGAGGAGGAGTGGGG
The DNA here is from genome assembly GCF_003254395.2 of Apis mellifera. Classification (NCBI taxonomy): domain Eukaryota; kingdom Metazoa; phylum Arthropoda; class Insecta; order Hymenoptera; family Apidae; genus Apis; species Apis mellifera. The sequence goes on along the minus strand of NC_037647.1, from coordinate 10,996,406 downwards.
GAAGGCCGCGCGCTTCTTCTCTCCTTCGCGAGTGAGAAGGAATGATATAATGGGAGTAGGAGAACAACGCATTGTCCGGTAAAGAAGGTGGTGGTTTCGCTCTGTCGATTTAGCAGGTCTCGTTACACTTTACTTACTCGCACATCTTTACCTTTGCCACGCTCCACAGGCTTAAAGCCGCGTCGCCCACTATCCCACCGCGTTAAAAAAGTGAACCGCTTGAGGAACTTGCACGTTATATTCCGAACATTTTTTTGAAAACAATGTCCTCGACAGTTGAAAGTTGTTGAAAGGTTTCATCTATGAAATAATAAATGATAAATTAAAATTAATAGCTTCTGAATAGTTTTTTCAAATATAAAAAAAATAATGATTTCGATGGTTATTTATCCTTTTATATATATTATAGACACACAGCTGCCGCTCGTTGGATGGCATTTTTAATCGATAAAACGTCTCTGGTTTCGTTTCGCAGGTCTGCAGGCGGAATTGTTTTACGTAAGAGAAGGCGTTATAAACGAGTACGCGATTAAATTCGTCGTCCCGGTGCCAGCCCAGGTTCACAAGCTGCATTTCACTTGGGAGAATCTCGCCGGCAGGCCGGTAAGTTTCAAACAAAGCTTTCTGCGGAGGAAGGAGAGGAGGAGGAGGAGGAGGAGGCCTTTGATGTAATTTCTTTGAAAATGATTCGCTTCTTAAACGACGTAAATTCTCGGGGAGGGGGGAGGGGAAAAGCTCGGAGGTAAAAAGCCCGCCTTCGCTTTAAAAAGCGGCTAAGGAAACGCGTTGCTGCTTCAAGTAATGAAAAGAAGTGGCTACCGCTCGAACAAATCTGTATATATATATATATATATATATTTCGCGCGCTTTGTTCCTCCATTCGCGTTTTCTTTGACGACTCGATCGCGACACAGGGGGATTCGCTTCGTTAACTCAAGAAGAGAGTGTACGATGAGATCCTCTGACTTGAACGGTTACTCGCCGCCCGTTCGAACCTCTCGCTCCTTCGCTTATTCCATTCCAAGTCCCTTGCGAGACGCACTTATCCGGATTATCGAGGCATGTCGGGCTCGTCTCGTTTCTCGGATTCGTTTCCACCCGTTTCCCTCCCGGTATTCTTCGTGGAAATGAATTCGTTAAGTGTTTTCCACGAGACGCGAAATTGTTGAATATCTTCCCTTCCAACCTGCACCTTTTCTCGAGAGACAAAGGAACAGAGTTTTGTACCGTGCTCGGTAAGGATTAATAAAATCGAGGAAATTAATAATCGGAGCTTTATTCAACGAAAAATTTAACCAATGTTTCTTCCAAAATATACGAACTATATAACACACATTGCACGCAAATTTAGTGATTAAAAATTAGAAATTTGAAACGAGTTAACCAATAATCTCGCTCTCGCTCTCTCTCTCTCTCTCGCTCTCGCTCTCTCTCACTCGCTCGCTCGCTCAGAGATAAGAATCGACGGACGGATCCTTCGAAAACATCTAACTGAGGAGAGAGGGAAGAGAAATGGATAATTAGCGTGTCGATTGGTGGGGAGGGAAGAATGCTATTCACGCTGTCTCCCTCGAGACGGACGGTTGGTTTGACAAAGTGGTGGCGAAAAGTGGACAGAATGCGACGCGGTGTCGGATTGACTCGTCGACGATGTGCGCGGAGGAGGAGGAGGGGGGAGGAGGAGGAGGGGGGAGGAGGAGGAGGAGGAGGAAGAGGAAAAAAAGGAAGGAAGGAAGGAAGGAAGGAAGGGATCCGAGTAGTAGGACAAAGTGGTCCGGCCACTTCTTCGAGTTGTCCCGGGTTGGAAGAAGGAGGGGGAGGGGGAAGAAACGCGAGGAGACTGATGGCCGGCGTCGAGACATCCGTCACCTCCGTCGACAAAACAGAGTGTCCCGAATGCTACTTAGCCGCGCCGAGGACTATCCGCACCAATCAAACCGAGACCCACTTTCGAGCTCCCTCCCTCCCTCCCCTTCTCCTCGACAAATTCATTCCCTCGAACGAAAATTTATGGGATTTCTACTGCTACGTCTACCACGCGACTTTCCTATATCCTTTTTTTTTTTTTTTTTTTTTTTCTCTTCGATCGTATCGACTGAAGATACGATAATCTTTATCTCGTCGACTCGATGTTTCTAATCCTCGAGACGAGAGAGAAGGAGATGGAGGAAGGGAAAGCTGCTCGTTTTATCCCCAAATAAAATATTTGTCCCAAGAAGTATCTCGTTTGAGAGGAGAAAATCCTTCGTTGTTTGCCGACAGTTTCTCCTCCTCTTCCTCTTCAAAGTTGTTGTTGTTGTCGGAAAATGGAGAGGAAGAGAGAGAGAGAGGAGGCAAAAAAGAAAGAAAGGAAAAAAGTGATAAAAAATTCCCGACAGTTTAAAGCCGAATGGTTTAGCCGGTTTACAGAGGCATTCACTGTCAGCACGTAGTTGGTCATAAAAGACCGCGAGCCGAAGTAGCGTATAACGTATACCGCCTGTATACAAGCGGGAAGAGGATCGTGAAGCGTGTAGCGTGGTAGCGACAAGTTGGAGAGCCGGTGTTGACGAGCGAGGTTGGCCTCTCTCTCTTTCTCTGTCTGTCTTTCTCTCTCTCTCTCCTCGGCTAGTTGGGAACCGATCATCGCGTTGCAAGCTGGTAATCAGCCAACTCTTCCTTCGACTTCGAAGCCCGACCTCTCCTCCTTCTTCCGTCTCTAACTCCTCGCCTCGTTTCTCCTTCTCTCCTCCTCCCCCCCTCCCCGCTCCCCGGTCCTCCGGATTCACTTTGCCAAGCGCAAATTGTCTTCCGAGAATGCGCCACGTTTCAAGATATTGTAGGAAGGGTTCAACGTTCCGGCCGCTCGATTGCTCGAGAGCGACTCGACCTCCTCGCTTACGTCGCCCATTTTCCGCCATTTTCCTCGAGCGTCGTTTCCTCGGTCGATAAAAAAGAGAAGAAAGGCAAGGTTATGTATGTATATATACGTGTATTCGCTCTAACGTTAATTCTTTTCTTTCTTGTATTATATTCGGGCGTCGGTTAAGGAATTTTTCTAACTTCTTTTTCTTTTTTTTTTTCGGCGGATTCCTCTCCGGGAAATTGGAGATTTCGAGGAGGAAACAGGTGCGCGCGTGAACGCGTGACACCGAGGGGCGGGAGGTTGGATACGTGGTGTTCGTTTTAACTCGGTCGCGGCGGGCCACGTGAAATCGCAATTTGCTCGCAAATTCGGGACGATTCTTTTTCTTCCCCTTGCTACGGTGGACCACTTTTCTTGCCTCGTCGACAGAGTTTTGGGTGTTAATTCGATATGTTAAAAATTTAGAACGTTTATATTTTTGTGCCACTTTCGGTTTGTCATTACGGTTATTCGCAATTTTTTACCTTACCGACGGAGGAGTTTGGGTATATTAATTCAATATGTTAAAAATTTCGAATATTTTATTGTTTTCGTACAATCTCAATTATTCAATTATTCTACAATTAATTCAATTAAAAATTTCGAGCAAAGGTAGATCGAGTAATTATTAAAATGTTTGAATAATTGTTTATATTTTCGTACAATCTTGTTTTTGTTCGACAATTAGAATTATTTTCTCGCAAATTCGGAACGATTGTTTTCTTATCTCGTCGATGGAATTTGGATATTGATACAATAAATTGAAAAAGTGACTGACTGATTAAAAATTATAAATTTACTTTGAATAAATTATTGAATAAACGTTTATATTTTCGTACAACTTTGTCTAGGAATTTGTTAGCAAATTCAAAATGATTCTTTTTTTTTACTTCTTCGATGAAGTTTGAATATCAATCAAGTAAGTTAAAAAAAGTGATTGATTAAAAATTTCGAACAAAGTTATTTTGAGTAATTATTGAATAAACGTTTACACTTTCGAACAACTTTATTTGCAATTATTCCAACACGATTCTTCTTCTCTTCTTTCTTCCCTCTAACTTTTCTCACCTAGGAATTTGAATATTAATTACGTGATTATATGACGATTTTTTTCTCGTTTCGTCGAGTTGAATTAAAAATCTCTCGAACAAAGTTACCACTTTGCTTTCAACAATTATTGAAATGCTCGAACATAACCTCATACATTTACAACGTCGAGCGAAATGCACACGAATCCCGACACTCGATACATTTTCTCCCTCGATCATAAATGAATACTAATCGAAGAAAGTTTCCAGTTGCCGTACACGATGTCGGTTGACATCAGCAATCCGTCAGCGCTGACGAGCTCCCTCAACATATCGCAGGCCGGTGAAATCCCGGTCGGTGGGCTGCAGACGTGGGCCCTGGCCCTCCATTGCGGTCCCTACGACGCCGAGGTAGACCTCAGTCTTCGTATAAACGTCTCCCTGTCGAGGAGGAACACGACCAGCCTCGATTTCAGGCGGAAGAAAATATGTCTGAAGGATAAGAGCAACGCGGGGCCGGAGGAGGTTCTCGTAGCCGCTTCCGGCTCCTCTACCGGCGGCCAGGTGTTCTACGCGGCGATAGGCTGCGCCTGCGCGTTCATCGCCGCCATTTTCGTCCTCGTCATAGCCTACTACGTTCGCGACAAGAAGACGAGAAGACATCGCGATCCACTCCAGTACGTGTATACAATGTTATAAATTTAATTCTTCTGTTTTCGCATTCACATTCGATTCGATCTCTCTTCTTCTTCTTCTTCCTCTCCCGAAGAGAGTCGAGGGGTTTGAGCTCCGCGTGCAGCGTGGAGAGGGGGACAGGAGTCGGGCCCGCGCAAACCTTTTTATCACCAGAAACACCCCCACCTGCCTCAGCGACGTCCACCTCGACGTACAGAAGATTGGACGACCGACCGAGCCGAGAATTGCACGAGAGGATTCAAGAGATCACCGTACAAAGGTGGGTGAAATTTTCTCTCTCTCGAATATCCGAATTCGATAATTATTCATGTTGGATGGAAAATTCTTTTGAAATTCCAGTTTGAAATAATATTTATTATCATGGATATTGAATCGAGGGACGAGAGATGTTGGTTTTTCAGGTCGAGTAGATATATTGGAATATCTCGATACCGCTCTTTTTCCTTCGATAATTCGGAGAAGGAGGGAGGAAAATAATTATCGCTTCGTTGGCGAAACCTTTCAATCGCGGTTCCCTTACAGATGCAGGGTACGCCTTCTCAGCATCGAGATGGAGGGAACATTCGGTCGCGTGTACAGAGGCAGTTATCACGAGGAGGGCGCGTCCTCGCCCAGGGATGTCCTGGTGAAAACTGCCGCCGAGCATGCATCGCAGTCCCAAGTGAGTCCCCTTCAACAATGTTACAACAATGTTATAATTATATTATAGCGTGCGAGCAAATACCTTCCCCCTCCAAATTCAACTTTTTATTCCGAATTTTAATCTTTGCCACCATTTTTCTCACGCGTCATTAAAAACAAATGTATATAAATGTTTAAAGAATAATATTTTGCATGAAATCGAAAATTCGTCAAGAGAAAACAAATAAAAATACATATTACATCATTAAAAATATATATATATTGTTTAAAGAATGATATTTTGCATATTCAGAATTTTTGAAATCGAAAAAAAAAATTGACGAATTTTCGTAAATATAGATACACAATTATATCATTAAAAACATAACAATATATATAATATTTAAAAAATAATATTTGCATATTCAGAATTTTTAAGCATGAAATTGAAAATCCGTCAAGAGAAAATAAATAAAAATACATATTACATAATTAAAAATATATATAATGTTTAAAGAATGATATTTTGCATATTTAGAATTTTTGAAATCGAAAAAAAAAATTGACGAATTTTCATAAATATAGATGCACAATTATATCATTAAAAACATAACAATATATATAATTTTTAAAGAATAATATTTGCATATTCAGAATTTTCAAATATAAAATTGAGAATCGTAAATCTAGTGTTAAAAATGAAATACCGATGCTACATTGCCAAGAAAAGATGTACAATATACTCGAGTTGGCTGAAACGGTTAAAAACGATCTTTCAGAGGGCGCCGTTAAAGTAATTCGAATTCGAGTAGTTGAGAAGTTACGATGATAGAAAGAAAGGGGGGGAAGGAATTTGTTTGCAGGCACACTTACGTAAACTCCTGCCCTCGTGCGGAGAACGCTTGCAACGTTTTGTATCTTAATATGGCGGCTGGAGAAATTGAAATTTTGTTCGAGCAAGGTTGCCCTCCTGCTACGAGAGGGTTTAGCCCTGTACGGTTTGAGCCATCCGGCCCTGCTCCCAGTTTTGGGCGTCTCGATCGAGGATAGAAGCGCTCCTTTTCTCTTGTACCCGCACACCGGTTACAAGAACATGAAGAGGTTCTTGGTGAGGTGCAAGCTGAGCAGCGAAGGGCCACCGAGAGCACTCACCACGCAAGAAGTCGTGGAAATGGCACTTCAAGCTGCCAAAGGGGTCCAGTATCTTCACAGAAAGAGGCTGGTGCACAGAGACCTGGCCGCGAGGAATTGCGTGTAAGTGAAGGGAGAAGGATGAATCGCGGTGCTTAAATCGTCGTGTCAACTTCGACTCTTCGTTCTTTCGAAAAGCCGGCCAATTAAAAAAATATTATAAAGATATAAGTTTCTTCAATCTTCGTCGAGTGTATTATAAATACACTGTCACGAAATAGTAATGGCAAAGTGGCCGGATAATATTTGCGACCGAATGCGTCGCTATTTATTCGCGTCGAATATTTTTCAGCAAAGCACCACGGTCAGTTAAGTTTCGTTACAAAATTAATTGGCCGTGTGGCATTAATTAGCAATAAATAGCGTGGCCGGCTCGGTTGAGACTGTTTAATTACCGTCCGCTACTGTTTCGTCGTCGCGGGGATGACTTTAACATCTCCTCTCCCCCCCCCTCCCTCCTTTTTATAGCAGTTTTTGCGTTCACCGCTCGACGACGAATTTAAACCGAGCGCTCGTTTATTTTACGCGCCCCTCGAATCTTTATTATTAACATCTCGGCGATTTAACGCCCCACAGTGGTTCGAACGATGTATTCAAATTTATAAGAAATAATTATTTCGTTGCAACGTGTCGAAACTCTTTTAAAATTAAAATTTTTAACTTCTCCCTTTTAAACGGATTAAACGAAATAAGCAGAGAATTGATTGGTTTATTGATATACGTTTCGATAGTTGGAAAATATTTCGTAAATTTATTATCGGATAATTTATAGGATAGATTTCTTTAAAACATCATTTCCAATTCTCCAAGATCCAGTTTATCGTACGTTTGTCAAACTCTCGATGCTTTCTAATCTTAATTGCCTGCTATAACTTTTTTTGCTACGTCTCCCGCTCGAACATTTTGCCACGCTTCTTCAAGAGTTCACATTATACATTTCTATATTTATATATCGATTATCACGTATTCTCTTTTTTATTATACAATTAATTATTCAATATTTAATTTCTTATATACATTTTCAATGAAATAATAAATCGATGATAAACAGCAAATATCCCGTCTCCATACAAGCTTAAAAAAATTGATAAAAAAGAAATAATTTTGTCGTTCGAACCAATGTGCGTGCTCTCTCTCTCTCTTTCCTAAACTAACTTCCCATTTTTTTTTCTCTCTCTCTCGTTTTCAGCGTTGACGACGATCTGAGAGTTCAAATCACGGACAACGCCCTGGCCAGGGACCTGTTCCCTCAAGATTACCATTGCCTCGGGGACAACGAGAATCGTCCCATCAAGTGGCTGGCCATCGAAAGTTTGCTCAACAAAACGTTCAGCACCGCCTCCGACGTGGTGAGCGAGCGGATATCTTTTCTAATAATTCTAACGATACGAATAATCGGAAGATCTTTTCGATCGAAAATACATATAAATATATATATATACTAAAATATATATACTACATTAATTCAAAATATATGTTTCACAGTGGGCGTTCGGTGTATTGTTATGGGAGTTGACCACGTTGGCACAGCAACCGTACGTGGAGGTGGACGCGTTCGAGATGGCTTCCTACCTCAGAGACGGGTACAGATTGGCGCAACCGATAAATTGCCCCGACGAGCTGTTCGCCGTTATGGCTTATTGTTGGGCGATGTCGGCCGACGAGAGGCCCACGTTTAGCCAGTTGATCGTCTGCCTTCAAGATTTCCACACTCAATTGACCAGATACGTTTAAAATACGTTCTACCAACCGAAAATTTCGAGAATTTCGACGAGAGAAATACGTGTATATATATATATATAAAATACTATATATAAAATAGTACTTAAATAGAAGAGTTTTCACGAGGAACGAAATATATAGACATTTTCGCGACTAAATTGTATCGTTACCGTTTATTCAGATCTTTTTGTAAAAGAACAGGAAGAAAAAAAAAAAGTAGGATGCAGGCGTATGTAATTTCTGTAATAATAACCGGTTAATAACCGGTTATACAAGCTGCAAGAAAATTTGGAGCGTAGAAGAGCGTATATAATTTATCCCTTAAGTTAAGACTGAATTAATTAATTGATTATTCATCGCAATCATTGTATGTACGAATTTCCAAAAACGACTGGTAAACAATCGACGCGTAAAAAAAAAAACTGCCAATTTCTCGTACTCAGGAAATACTCGCGCACTTAATTAAGTAAAAAAGAAAAAGAGGAGGAGAGAAAAGAACGTCGAACAATTTTTTAAACGTGATGTGATACGCTTCGCTTGCCACGTAAAGAGTGTTTCGAGTGTGCCAATACCCCTCCTCCTTCCCCTCCCCTCCCCTCCACCACTCCCACTTCTTTGTATTTTTGTATATATTTATATTTCTATACATGTATATGCGTATATTAGCTACGAATAAGGAGGATCTGTCTGTCTCAAAGGAAAGTTCTGTATATACACAAATATATATATATATAAAACGAACGATGGAATAACGATGGATAACGAGAGACACGGATGTACAAAATCTCATACGTTACAATAATTATTACAATAAAGTACGATACATTACGATACAGCACAACGAACAATCGATATAATTCGATGTAATCGATTACAACGATCGAGTTTGTTTGTTTTTGTTTCTTCTTTCCTTCCTCCCCCCCCTCCCATTTATTTTTAGCGCCTTCGGTTATTACAGCCGAGTCGGACGCGAGGCGAGGAACGATGTTTTTTTTCCTTTTTTTACTTTTCTCGGAAAACGTTCGTCAAATCGTGATATATCGCCTCGTTAAACGACTCCTGTAATTCCCCTGCACCCTGCGTCGCCTGGGCGAGTTGAAATTAATGGGCCCGCCTTGTGACGTCTTGTTTAAAATGACGGACGAGCCCGCGTCCAATTTTCCGCCACTGTTTCGCGCTGTAATCGGCGCTGCATCTTAACCCGTGATAAAGAGCCGGGGAATCTCTAAATTATGCCCGCGATATTTCTTCCTTCTTAACTCTCCTCCTTCTCTTTTCTACTCTTTTCTTTTCTTTTCTCTTTTGGCAACTTTCTCGCTCTTAATTAATCGCACGTGTCGCGCGTTATTTTTACTCGATCGATAATAGGAGAGTTTTTTTTTCTCTTTTCTTTTTTTTTTTTTATTCAATTATTGAACGCAACAATCGATCATTTTTCATTGTTTCAGTTTAATTTGTAAAATTGATAAATGTAAAGCGAGGATATTTTTTTTCTTTTTTTATTTAATTATACATTGATCGGACAATCGTTAAAAATTGAATAAATCTAAAGCGAGAATTTATTACAATATTTATCAGAGAAATATTGATATAGAAATAACATTTATAATCGATATCGAGAGTTTTCTTTTTTTTTCTATTCAATAATACAACTGATCGTTAAAAGTCGAGTTATTTCATCGTTTCGAGTTAAATTAAGCAATAATATTTATTACAGGATATATTTGTCGACGGAAGAAGCTACATTTTTACTCCCTCGCTCGTAACGGTTCGTGATTTTCCAATAATATACGAGTCCGATTAGGCACGGTACATTGGCCGTTTCGTTCATCTACGCTTCATCGGCGATAAATACAGCCTGGACTCGAATCCCGCATTTCTTGGAAAAAGGGCGGGCAAACCTGAACGCGCGCAAAAGCGAGAAAACCACGTACAATAAATTAAACGTTCGATCGTTCGAATAATAAAATTACATTTATTATTCGCGGAGGAAAGTATTTATTTTCAAGTTGGATCGTAAAAATTATCGACGCCTAACCTATTATGTGCTTCGTTGTTAAATTCGGATTAAGAAAAAGGGGGAGAGGGAGGGGGGGGGCGATAAAGAGGAAAAGGCGGAAGCGGAGGGTTTTAATGAATTTCAATGAGCTTTCGCGACCCTCCTCTCCTTCATTTGCACCAGCGGCTTAGCCAAATGTTAGATGTTAAACGGGAGGGAGGGGGAATTTGAAATTGCTTCAATCCCTTGTGTACCCAGTACGATCGTGTCGAGACAGGGTGCATTTCAGACTAGTCATTCTTTATTCCATACACATCGAAAGAGCAACACAACGTCATTCACGGCACCATCTTGTTCGTCCTTTTTTTACCCTCAGCTGCGAGGAGGGTTCCATTCATCGTTTCTTTGCCCTTCGAATTTTTCTTTTCAAGCTGAATCGTGAAAATCGAAAAACAATTTACATATTACGCATTCGTAAATGTTTAACGTAAGAGAGAGAAAATTAAAATGGCTGTACGTACTTTCGATCAGAAAATTTACGCAACAATTGTCTTCTCTAATTGATGACTAGTAACAGTTATTCAATCTTAAAAAAATTATAAGCTTCTCTCAGTAATTTTTCCACGCTGTTTATTTTCCGGAGGATAAAATGAAAGCCTGTGTTTCATATCGTATCAGGTCGCATTTCTTTTCTCATAACCTAAAATTCGAAGTTTCGTGAGATGGAGTTTTTATTTTCAGTAGAATAAAGCAATATTATTTCGATTAATAATTTCTATCTATATAGAATACGTTTAATTTCACGTGAGATACTGCGTTTTAAATTTTTCATTTTATAATCAGACAAACAATTTTCGTATGAAAAAAAACGTTATCTTCCTATCCACGTAATCTATACATAAGATTTTATGCATAAAATCTTCGTGCTAATTAGATCCACTGAGGTCATTGTAATTTTCTTACCTCGTGATCGTCATTATATTATTATATCATGTGCATCCTGTTCGAATACTTATCCCTTCCTTGGAGAGCAATTCCGCAGGAAAATACCGAATAAATTAACAATGGAGAGACGAGCGTTCTTTTTATTCTCTCGACAATGTTTACATTCAAGTTCCATATTCTGTATCGTGTACAAAGATTTCCTCTCGGATTGCGTTCGATTGTCAAAATGGTGGAGATTCGAAAAATTGGATTTAAAGAAGGTTAACAACATGGATCGACTGATTACTAAATCTATTTCTATTGGTCGGAAAATAATTTCGTCCTTTGACACGAGTGTCGCTAGTCGAACGTTCATCCAGCCAACTTCATTCTAGACTAGGAATTATTGCATTCGTTGGAAAATAATTTCTTTTTTTTCACACCAGTGTCGCTAGTCGAACGTTTATCCCAGTCAACTTCATTCCAAATCGTGTTATTATATATTTCGAGAACACTGATGTTTCATGGTTTATTTATTAAGAAATATTCGTTCGATTTCGTGCGTGGTTGCATTTTTCGTGTGATTCGTGTGAAAACAAAGATGAGCAAGGTCAGAAAAAATATTTTCGGCATATTTTACTTTTTTATTACCGAAAAGAATGCTGTTCAGACAAGAAAAAAGTTATGCAAAGTCTATGGAGAAGGTGTTATTAATAGTAAACCCAGTATCGAAAACTGGTTTTCAAAATTTCGTTTCGATAATTTCGACATTAAAGATGCACGTTCTGAAAGACCAATTAAAGCTAATAAAGACAAATTAAAGGCACTGATTGAAATAAATCGACGAATAACAATTCGAGAAATTGCTACAAGATTGAAATTGTCGAATTCGACTGTTTATGATCACATGAAACGATTCGGTGTTTTATTATCATAAAAAAAAACAAAATTACTTTCCAATATTCGGGATAAACGAAAGTGAGAACGTGTTATCGATTGTGAGATCGATAGATGCGAAGAAGAATCGAGTAAGCAATCTTTTGGTAAATAAATAAACATAATTTCACTTCGATTGGATTCATTATTATTGATGATTTACAGATTCCGATTGTTATTAACAATCGAATATCTGGAACAAAATCGGCGGGTGTAGACTTGTGTATGAAATGAAATTTGCAATATTACCGTGTTATCAAAAATGAACAACAAAGGTAACGTTGTGATCTTGAAATAATAACGAAATTAAAGAGAGATTTTGAAATGATATTCCGATTATCGATGGAGTTCGCGGCATTGAAAATACGATCGAGACGATTCATTGACATATTCCACAGGTAAAATCAAGTATTTTAATTAAAATGATTTCGTGATTTCAGAGAAATTTTTTTTAATCGAAGAAATATTTCAGATCCAAAGTTTTTATCAAAATGGTGAACTTGGTACCAGGGCTTTCGAAGAACTTTCGAAGAAAGAGTTCAAGTTCGACGATAAAATCAAAATTTAATAAAACTTAATCGAATAAAAAAAATAAAATATAAGAATATCATCAATTGGTATTTCTCTTGCTGATGTTTAATAAAATACAAATTTAAATGTGTGTATGTATATACATATAACGAATCCTATATTCATTTACCTTACAAAATGGCATCAAAGAGGGCAAGAAATGGTATATAGTTTGTAATTACAAACAATTTAAATGTACATATATATATATGTATATAAGAAATTGAAATTATATCGTATCAAACAAAAGGTGAAGTAGAAAATAAATTTCTCAAACCGATTTCTTCTTTCAGAAATGACTTACTTAATCACGAATCTTATTCGCTCACAACACTGGGAATATTATTATATACTTAAATGCAACGAGTATTCATATCAATATAATCACTTTACGTATATTTAATAAACAAATAGAAGATATTTAAGAATTTTGTTTTATAATTATCCCGACGTTACAGAGAAACTTGGAGAAGAGGCGGAAACGGAAACATTTGTGCCAATTCTTAATTTGAATGAATTTAATCCTCGATTGTTCGGAAAGTAATTTTTCCATTGTCGTTTACACCCGTGGTGGAAGATTTATGGGAGATAGTCTTCCCATCCGGGCCAACCATGGTGTGCGAGCTCGAGCTGGAGAACACCCCAAAGCTGTTTCCAGACGGCGGAGGCACTTCCTCGCCAAATCTTGATTCCACGCCTGGTCTAACCTGAAGGGAAGAGAGCAAAAGATTCAACCAACATTTTAAAAATCGAAAATATTAATAATTTAAATTAAGATCAAATTAAGACAAAATTTTATTACTTATTGGATTGATCAAAATCAAATTAAGACAAAATTTTATTACTTACTGGATTGATCGCGCCAGCTTGATAACCACCTTCCGGTCCCAGATTAATGCTGGACACAGCGCTGTGCAAACCGGGTATGGAGCTCGGGTCACCGGCTATGCGGTTCGTCGCGTCGAAGAGCCTTGGGATGGTAAGGTTTGGAAAATTTTAACCTTCGATTAAGACGAATTACCCTCCCGTTTACTTACGATTGTTGTTGTTTCTGGAATTGAGCTTGCAACTGTCTGAAATTTTCCTCCATTTGCTTCTGGAAATCGGCAAAGTTGTAATCAGGAAAGGCGAACGAACTGGGATCGTACACGTCTGTAAGAAGATGAAGGGACGAATTAGAAAGAAAAAAGAAAATATTTACTTACTCAATTATCCTTAACACTCGTGCCATATAATAACTATCCTATACAAATGTGCACGTGAAGCGATAGATAGAATTAAACAAATTTCTCTAAACAACTGGAAAAGAGCTTGCGACACGAAATGCGACACGGTCGATATTTAAAGCTCGTATCGATATTTAATCATTCGATAAACACTCATAGAAAGCTAACGTTTTGCACACAGACTTTTATAGTCTCGGTAGAAGAAAAATAAATAAAAATAAACACGATTATTTTTCTTTTTATCTCATTCTCTCTCTCTCTTAAGCGCGCACAGCGTGCATCTATCCAAGGATAAGTCCTCTCTCTCTTTTCTTTCACCCCCTTTTCGTTAAATATTACCTCCTCCATAGCTACCATATCCCCCACTGTTATACACGCCTGGTGTAGGTGCGTTGACCATGTTCGACGTGTCTCCGTATCCTCCTGGATATCCCCCTTGAGGATAAGCGTTATAATTCGAGGTTAAATCGGGGGCCCCGGCCGAGGCGGTGGCCGAGGCGAAAGACGCCGCTCCTGCTCCAGCTCCGTAACCTCTCGACCCGCCGTTGGAGCCAGCCCACGCGTTCGGGCTGTACGGGTTGGTGTAGGGCGAGGAGAAGCCAGGAACGAAGGAAGGCACGAAGAACGGCGGGAATTGGAAATTCTGAGGATTCTGAAGACTGTCCATCGGAAATCGATTCGACTTGGATTTCTCAGCCCTCTGCTTCCCCTTCGATTCCTCCTCCTCGTCGTCGTCCGGCTCGTCGAAACGGGACCCGATCGCCGGTTTCCCCCTCGCTCTCGAATCGACGGCCTCCTCGGACTCTTGATCGGAGGACCCAGCCGGTTTTCCCTTCGGCCTCTTCGCTTTTCTCGTCGGCTCGTTCGACGGCCGTCGACTCTTTTCCTCCTCCTCTTCCTCCTCCTCCTCCATTTCCTCGTCGGAGTCCCTCGGTTTCGCCTTCGGCCTCTCCCTCAGATTGGACAACCGCCTCGTAGAAGGCTCCTCCTCGGAATCCGTCCTTTTCCCTCCCCTCGGTTCTGGGTTTTCCTCGGAATCGGCGGGCCTCGCCTTCGCCCTCGGCTTCCCCCCCCTCGCCTTCGGCTCGGACTCGTCCTTCGGTCTCCCCGAATCGGCGGCCCCGGCCGGCCGCCTCGTCACGGCTCCCTCGTCCTCCGGATCGGTTCGGCTCGTCGTCGGTTTCGGGGACCTCGGTGTGCTCGATCGACCGCCCGGTTTCGGCGCCGGCCTCCTCGGCCTCGAATCGATCGACGGATCATCCTCGGGCGACTGGGTTGCACCCTTCGACTTGGGATTGTTGGACTCGGTGCTCGAATTCGGCTCGTTCGTCGATCTCCGAGCCATGCTCTTCGGGGAGCTGTTCGATCTGGCTTTGGGCCCTGGCTTGTCCTGGGGGCTCTCGTTGGGAGCCGGACTCGCGGTTGGATCGGGGGGCGGGATCAACGTGTAGAGGTGCAAGGTGGAAACGGAAGGGGAGGCGGTGGTTTCCCGTTTTCTCGTCCTCGATATCCCAGCTTGATCCGTGATATCTTCCCGCAATCCATCTTCGCCGATGAAAA